>NC_088238.1:44057423-44109923 GCF_036934945.1 Oncorhynchus masou masou
TTGTCTCCTGACCCCTCCTGTCTCAGCCTCCAGTATTTATGCTGCAGTAGTTTATGTGTCGGGGGGCTAGGGTCAGTTTGTTATATCTGGAGTACTTCTCCTGTCCTATTCGGTGTCCTATGTGAATTTAAGTGTGCTCTCTCTAATTCTCTCTTTCTCTCTTTCTTTCTTTCTCTCAGAGTACCTGAGCCCTAGGACCATGCCTCAGGACTACCTGACATGATGACTCCTTGCTGTCCTCAGTCCACCTGGCCGTGCTGCTGCTCCAGTTTCAACTGTTCTGCCTTATTATTATTGGACCATGCTGGTCATTTATGAACATTTGAACATCTTGGCCATGTTCTGTTATAACCTCCACCCGGCACAGCCAGAAGAGGACTGGCCACCCCACATAGCCTGGTTCCTCTCTAGGTTTCTTCCTTGGTTTTGGCCTTTCTAGGGAGTTTTTCCTAGCCACCGTGCTTCTACACCTGCATTGCTTGCTGTTTGTGGTTTTAGGCTAGGTTTCGGTACAGCACTTTGAGATGTAGCTGATGTACGAAGGGCTATATAAATAAATTTGATTTGATTTGATTTGGATACACTACTGCCATGAAGGAATTTACCTGGTTGGCAATGATGTTCAGAGATTTTGTGGCATTCAAACGTTGAACATCACTTTAATCAAGGGGCCCAATGTGTGCCATGAAAACACACCCCACACCCCACACAATCACACCACCACCAGCCTGCAATGTTGACACGGAACATGATGGATGCAGGTACTCGTGTGGGTTTCTCCATACCCTCGTCCTCCCATCAGCGTGAAATAGCAGGAACCAGGATTCCTCAGACCAGGCAATGTTCTCCCAACTCTCCAGTGTCCAGTGTTTTCGTTCTTTAGCCCACTGCAAAAGCAGTTTCATGTTTTTGCTGTGGAACTCTGTAAGGTCGTCGGCTGCCATACCCCATTCGTGTCAAGGTACGATGAGCTGTGCATATTCTTTTATGGGTCTTTGGGCACCAATGTTGTACTGGACTGTCAGTTGACTAACTGTTGCCCGTCTGTTGCTCTGCACAATTCGTGTCAGCCTCCTTGTCCTCTTTCATCAATGACCTGTTTTCGATCATTGGTCTGCCCGTTGGCTGGATGTCCTTTGGGTGGCGGAACCATTCTTGATACACATGGGAAACTGTTTAGCATGAAAACCCCAGCGCCGTTGCAGTTCTTGAGACACTCAAACTGGTGCGCCTGGCACCTACTACCATACCTCGTTCAAAGGCACGTAAATCGTTTGTCTTGCCCATTCACCCTCTGAATGGCACACATACACAATCCATGTCTCAATTGTCTCAAGGCTTAACAATCCTTCTTTATCCTGTCTCCTCCCCTTCCTCTACACTAATTGAAGTGGATTTAACAGGTGACATCAATAAGGGATCATATCTTTCACCTGGATTCACCTGGTCAATCTAAGTCATGGAAAGAGCATTCCCGGTTTCCAGAAATCCGGATTGGAAGAGTCCAGGTTCTCCTACTGATTCCTTCCTTATTCCGGGAACTGTGATTTCGGGAAAATCAGGGAATTTATTGAAAGTTCCCAGAAATTTGCAACCCTAGTCAAAACACCTCAAAACAAGACATGGTATCAAGTTGAAAACTAGGTGAAACGAGACCCCTTTCGATTCCCCACGCGGCAGCTTCTGGTCATTGTTGTTTGCTATCTGGCCATCCAGCATCACAACATGGCCTTCTGCCCCATTGAAGCGCATGCACTGTTTTCGTGATGTCAGCTAACCCATCTATAATAGTCCTACTAGTGTGCTCTAAAATATGGAGTATCGCTACATTCTGAAATGGAATTTAACACATGAATTGATTCTACACAAAATCGACACACTCCAGATGTGAGAGCGCAGCTATAAGGAATGTACAGTGCCTTGCAAAAGGATTTACCCCCCAGAGGTGTTTTTCCTATTTTGTCTCATTACAACCTGTCATTTAAATGGATTTTTATTTGGATGTCTTGTAATGGACGTACACAAAACAGTCCAAATTGGTGAAGTGATATGAATTTTTTTTATCGTTTCGAAAAATTTGAAAAAAAAAAAACTGAAAAGTGGTGCGAGCATATGTCACCACCTTTCCTATGAAGCCTCTAAATAAGATCATGTGCCACCAATTATCTTCAGAAGTCACATAATTAGTTAAATACATTCCTCCTGTGTGCAATCTAAGTGTCACATGATCTGTCACGTGATCTCAGTATATATACACCTGTTCTGAAATTCCCCAGAGTCTGCAACGCCACTAAGCAAGGGGCACCACCAAGCAAGCGGCACCACCAAGCAAGCGGCACCATGAAGACAAAGGAGCTCTCCAAACAGGTCAGGGACAAAGTTGTGGAGAAGTACAGATCAGGGTTTGGTTCTAAAAAAAATACCAGAAACATCCCACGGAGCTCCATTAAATCCATTATTAAAAAATGGAAAGAATATGGCACCACAACAAACCTGCCAAGAGAGGGCTGCCCACCAAAACTCACAGACCAGGTAAGAAGGGCATTAAACAGAGAGGCAACAAAGAGACCAAAGATAACCCTGAAGGACCTGCAAAGCTCCACAGTGGAGATTGGAGTATCTGTCCATAGGACCACTTTACAGAGCTGGGCTTTACGGAAGAGGACCACACTCCACAGAGCTGGGCTTAATAGAAGAGTGGCCAGAAAAAAGCCATTGCTTAAAGAAAAAAATTAGCAAAAACGTTTGGTGTTCGCCAAAAGGCATGTGGGAGACTCCCCAAAGATACGGAAGATGGTACTCTGGTCAGATGAGACTAAAATTGAGCTATCTCTGGCGCAAACCCAATACCTCTCATCACCTCGAGAACACCATCCCCATAGTGAAGCATGGTAGTGGCAGCATCATGCCGTGTGGATGTTTTTCATTGGCAGGGACTGAGAAACTGGTCAGAATTGAAGGAATGATGGATGGCTCTAAATACAGGGAAATTCTTGAGTGAAACTTGTTTCAGTCTTCCAGAGATTTGAGACTGGGATGGAGGTTCACCTTCCAGCAGGACAATGACATTAAGCATACTGATAAAGCAACACGAGTGGTTTAAGGGGAAACATTTCAATGTCTTGGAATGGCCTAGTCAAAGCCCAGACCTCAATCCAATTGAGAATCTGTGGTATGACTTAAAGATGGCTGTACACCAGCGGAAACCATCCAACTTCAAGGAGCTGGAGGAGTTTTGCCTTGAAGAATGGGCAAAAATCCCAGTGGCTAGATGTGCCAAGCTTATAGAGACATACCCCAAGAGACTTGCAGCTGCAATTGCTGCAAAAGGTGGCTCTGCAAAGTATTGACTCGTGTATTGTGTTTGTTTCACAATAAAAAATATTTTGCATCTTCAAAGTGGTTGTCATGTTGTGTAAATCAAAATATACAAACCCTCCAAAAATCCATTTTAATTCCAGGTTGTAAAGGCAACAAAATAGGAAAAATGCCAAGGGGTGAATACGTTCGCAAGCCTCTTTAATGACATCAAGCTGTTGTCTGTACCATGCAGGGCCGGATGAAGAAATCATAGGCCCCGGGTTTTCTTTTTATAGCCCCCCATTTTCCTGGCATGGTTTAGGTCCACTTGTTGAGTCTATGCCAAGGTGCATTGAAGCTGTTCTGGCAGCTCGTGGAGGCCCAACACCCTTTTAAGACACCCTTTTATGTTGTTTCCTTCATTTTGGCAGATACCTGTATGTGCTTGTGATATAACTTAATCCACATTTGTTTTTTTATAAACTATTGATACTCTCTGGCTAAATTATGCTCCCTGGTGTATTTTGAACATTGAGAGCGGTTCTCCTGTGGTTGGATAAAAAATACAGATAAAAAACATTTACCTCTTGGGCCTAGACTCACACAATTGACAAGTCACATGTATTTATTATGCAGTCTATTTTTATTTATTTAGTATTAATCAGTTACCCAATCAAGGCAGGGCCCCCCGTTAGTCACGTGCCCCCCCCCTACCTTCTCTCCTCCCCCATCTGATGATTAGCAGAGCGTCAGCAGGCTAACTACACTCAGGTTTCCCCTGTCCCATTGAGAGCAGGCTCCTGAGTCTTCCTGTGGATGGTGGTTGCAGTAAAAGTAATATACTACATATATATTATATACTGTATATATATATCATATAATCAGCATATATTTCCTTAATACATATCTTTGTGCGTTTTGTATTTGCTGTCTCTTGGGCCCCCAACGTGCCTAGGCCCAGGGCCTTCAACCCCAGTAGGCCCTTGCATTAAGCTGGCCCTGGTACCACATAGTAACATAGTTACTATGTTACTATGTTACTATGTTACTAAGTTACTAAGTTACTATGTTACTGTTAGTTTATTTCACAGACAAATACTTCCACAGACCAGACGGCAGCTTGCGATTCAATAACGTCCTGATTGCAATCCAGCTTCAATATGGGCCCCATAAAACGCAACGGCTCAGCGACATCCAGTCCATATTCGTTCTCCACTGGCCCGAGCACTGCCAAGGAATGCAAGGGTCAAATATTTTCATAGTCCTTCAGCTTGACGATTGAACGTTTTTTTGTGTTATTGTAAAACTCTCCAGACTATTAACGAAGAACGAGCCAGTGTTTCACAAGCCTGATATAAACAGAATGGTATTTAAGTTTCAAGAGGCGAGCATTCCAGACGAGAAGGACGACAGTCAAAGGAGAATAGTTATAATTGCGTGTATAGCCGTTGTACCCAAATTCCCTCCTAAAAATGTTAATAACCCAAAACAATTGAATCAACACCAAAACAAAAGGGGGTGTTTTAGTGTCCGTCCAAACAGGCAGATTGAAATAGTGGTCAATCACGCACGCACAACCACAACCACACACACACACACACACACACACACACACACACACACACACACACACACACACACACGCACACACACGCACACACGCACACACACACACACACACACACACACACACACACACACACACACACACACACACCTCCTCTACCTTTGGATTACATCTCCGTTTAAACAGAAGAAGAGAGAAAGCTAACAATTAGTGTGTGTGTGTTTTTTGCATCAGTCTGTAAGTGCGTGTGTGTATACAGTATATTCGTGCAGACATGAAGGTAAGACAAAGAGGGGCTGGGGTGTTGAGCTAATGCTGCCAGCCCTCTGTCACCCCTGCCCAGACACACACTGGCATGGGCAGACTGGCACACACTGGCATCATCCGGCACTGGGACTAGACTACAGTACTCTAGTCTGGGAACCACACAGAGGCCCAGATCTGAAAACCAGACCCAGCCCTGTGCCTTGGGTAATGGCAGCTCTCCCTTCCTCCCTTCTCCCTTCCTCTCGCTCGCCCATTCTCCCACTTTTAGGCAAGCTACACTATTGTGACAATCCATGGCCAGTTTATTAGGTACACACATCTAGTGCTGGGTCGGACATCCCTTTGCCTCCAGAACAGCCTGAATTCTTCGGGGCCTTCTATTAGATGTCTGAAACATTCAACAGGGATGTTGGTCCATGCTGACGGGATGGCATCACACAGTTGCTGCAGATTGGATGGCGGTACATTCATGCTGTGAACAGCCTGCTCCATCTCATCCCAAAGATGCTCTATAGGGTTGAGGTCTGGGGACTGACCAGGCCACTCAAGTACACTGAACTCACTGTCACGTTCCAGGCAATGTTTTTCCGCTCCTCAGTAGTCCAGTGTTGGTGATGGCGTGCCCACTGGAGCTGCCTCTTCTAGTTTTTAGCTGATAGGAGTGGAACCCGGTGTGGTCGTCTGCTGCAACATCTGTGACAAGGAGCAACGAGTTGTGCGCCTGTTAGAAGTTGACTCCTCCTACTACTGTGTCCTTCGCTCCTGTGTGTCAGAGAGCTGTTCAATAGTTAATGAGACAAATCCATAGCATGAATATTTGATGATGACATGTGTCCCATACGGAGGGGTCAACCCTCCCCCCGCCTTCCCCCCCTCCCATCACCCTTCAGAAACCCCCTTGCCCCCTCTCCCTCACAGAGTCTAGTGTCTCACTCATTCAGACTGGCTGCTAAAAAGGGCTTGCTCCCTGTCTGTGAGACACACACACATACACGCACATGCACACATACACATGCACACACATGCACACACACGCATACACACACACACACACACACACACACACATACACATGCACACACACACATACACATGCACACACACACACACACATACACATGCACACATACACATACACACACACACATACACATGCACACACACACACACACACACACATACACATGCACACACACACACACATACACATGCACACATACACACACACACACATACACATGCACACACACACACACATACACACACATACACATGCACACACACACACACACACACTCATACACATGCACACACACATGCACACACACTCATACACATGCACACACACACACACATACACTTGCACACACACTCATACACATGCACACACACACACACATACACATGCACACACACACACACATGCACACATACACATGCACACACACACACACACATACACATGCACACACACACACATACACATGCACACACACACACACACACACACACATACACATGCACACACACACATACAGAAGTTCCAAAATAATAAAGTCATTACAAATGTCATATTATGTCTATATACAGTGTTGTAACGATGTACAAATGGTTAAAGTACAAAAAGGAAAATAAATAACCATAAATATGGGTTGCATTTACACATTTCTTGTGACAACAGGTCACAAATGCTGTGATGGCACACTTGGTATTTCACCCAGTAGATATGGGAGTTTATCAGGAGGTTATGTGACTATGGTCATACATTGGCCAGCTCAGTTTCCACCTCATTTTGTCAGCAATGTGTACATATCCTGTCTTCTCTTGAGAGCCAGGTCTTCCTACTGCAGCCTTTCTAAAAAGCAAGGCTATGCTCACTGAGTCTGTCAAAGCATAGTCAAAGCTTTCCTTAAGTTTGGGTCAGTCACAGTGGTCAGGTATTCTGCCACTGTGTGCTCTCTGTTTAGGGTCAAATAGCATTCTAGTTTGCATTCTAGTTTGCCTTCTTGCCTTGTCTCTCAGATCGTTCACAGCTTTGAATGGAATGGATAGAATGCCCTTCTTGCCTTGTCCTCTCGTTCACAGCGCTGGCGCTGATGTTTAGGCCAAGGTATGTATAGTTTTTTGTGTGCTCTAGGGCAACTGTGTCTAGATGGAATTTGTATTCGTGGTCCTGGTGACTGGACTTTTTTTGAAATACCCTTATTTTTGTCTTACTGAGATCTACTATCAGGGCCCAGGTCTGGCAGAATCTGTGCAGAAGATCTAGGTGCTGCTGTAGGCCTTCCTTGGTTGGTGACAAAAGCACCAGATCATCAGCCAACAGTAGCCCTTTGACCTCAGATTCTATTAGGGTGAGGCCGGGTGCTGCAGACTGTTCTAGTGCCCTCGCCAATTCGTTGATATATATGTTGAAGAGGGTGGGGCTTAAGCTGCATCCCTGTCTCACCCCACGGCCCTGTGGGAAGAAATGTGTGTGGGTTTTTACATATTTTAACCACACACTTGTTGTTTGTGTACATGGATTTTATAATGATGTATGTTTCCCCCCCCAAACACCACTTTCCATCAATTTGTATAGCAGACCCTCAAGCCAGTTTGAGTCAAAGACTTTTTTGAAATGAACAAAGCATGGGAAGACTTTACATTTGTTTTGGTTGGTTGTTTGTCGATTAGTATGTGCAGTGTGAATACGTGGTCTGTGGCACAATAATTTCTCTCTACATCTCTCCTCTCTGTACAATTACACATCATCCAAACATACCCATCCCACTCCAAAAGAGAATATAAACATAAATACACACACACACATGCACAGCGGGGTCTATGTATTGAGTGATTGCAGCAGGACTCAGGTGTTGGATTTGGAGGTAAGTGCGAGGGAAGCTGAGGCCTAAACCAGTCATCCACCGCAGGAGCTTCGGTCTGACCCTGATGCCACAGTGCCAGAACCGGCTGGTACCCCGATAAGCACTGAAAGGGGGAGAGGTTAGTGTAGGAGTGGCGAAGCGAGTTCTGTGCAATCTCGGCCCGGGGCACGAACGCCGCCCACTCCCCTGGCCAGTCCTGGTAACAGGACCACAGAAACCTGCCCACATCCTGGTTGACTCTCTCTACCTGCCCGTTACTCTCGGGTGAAAACCTGAGGTAAGGTTGATCAAGACCCCCAGACGTTCCATGAACGCCTTCCAAACTCTTGACATGAACTGGGGACCCCAATCCGACACTATATCCTCAGGCACCCTGTAGTGCCCAAAGACGTGAGTAAATAGGGCTTCTGCAGTCTGTAGGGCCGTAAGAAGACCGGGCAGAGGGAGGAGATTACAGGATTTAGAAAAATGATCCACAGCGACCAGGATCGTAGTGTTTCCCTGTGAAAGAGGAAGATCTGTTAGGAAATCCACTTATAGATGTGACCAAGGTCGTTGGGGAACGGGTAAGGGATGTAATTAACCTCTGGGCAGGTGTCTCTGAACCTTACACTGGGCACACACCGAGCAGGAGGAAACATAAACCCTCACGTCCTTTGCCAAGGTGGGCCACCAGTACTTCCCAGTCAGACAGCGCACCGTCCAACCGATCCCCGGATGACCAGAGGAGGGAGATGTGTGGTCCCAATAGATCAACTGGTCACGGCCTTCAGACGGAACGTACATATGCGCAACGGGACACTGGAGGGGAGCGGGCTCTGTACGCAACGCCTGCTCAATGTCCGCATCCAGCGCCCACACGACTGGCGCTACCAGGCAGGTGGCCGGTAGTATGGGAGTTTGATCCATGAGCCACTCCTCTGTGTCATACAGCCGGGACAGTGTGTCTGCCTTCTTATTCTGGGAACCTGGTCTGTAGGATAGGGTAAACACAAAACGGGTAAAGAACATGGCCCACCTTGCCTGACGAGGATTCAGTCTCCTCGCTGCCCGGATGTACTCCAGGTTGCGGTGGTCAGTCCAGATGAGGAAAGGCTGTTTAGCCCCATCAAGCCAATGTCTCCACGCCTTCAACGCTTTAACCACAGAAAATAACTCCCGGTCCCCCACATCATAGTTACGCTCTTCTGGGCTGAGTTTCTTTGAGAAGAAAGCAGGCACTTCTCAGCCTTGACATAAAGGTGATGCTCCAACAGTCGTCCAAGTACCTTGCGCACCAGGGACACTTGCTCGGCGCGTGTAGCAGCGTATATCAGAATGTCATCGATATACACCACTACACCCTGCCCGTGCAGGTCCCTGACAATCTCGTCTACAAAGGATTGGAAGACTGATGGAGCATTCATCCACCCGTATGGCATGATGAGGTACTCATAATGCCCTGTGGTGGTACTAAATGCTGTATTCCACTCGTCTCCCTCCCGGATACGCACCAGGTTATACGCACTCCTGAGATCCAGTTTTGCTAAGAAGCGCGGCCCATGCATTGACTCAATCGCCGTGGCGATAAGAGGTAGCGGATAACTGTATCTCACCGTGATTTGATTGAGACCTCTATAGTCATTGCATGGGCGCAAACCTCCATCCTTCTTCACAAAAAAGAAACTGGAGGAGGCGGGTGAAGCAGAGAGCCTAATGTACCCCTGACGCAGGGATTCAGAGACAAATGTATCCATAGCCGCCATCTCCGCTAGCAACAGTGGATACACGTGACTCTTGGGAAGCGCAGCGTCGATGAGGTGGTAATTGAGAAGCATTCATTTTACAGAAGGCGAGAGACAAAATCTGCATTTTCTGGGGGGATGTGCACGGTGGAGACCTGGTCTGAACTTTCCACCGTGGTAGCACCATCGGCAACCCCTACACACCTCCCTGAGGACTCTCGCAACCACCCCGTGAGAGTCCTCTGTTGCCAGGAAATAGTGGGGTTATGCAGAGCCAACCAGGGAAGGCCTAGTACCACAGGAAACACAGGAGAGCAAATGAGGAAGAGGCTGATTCTCTCCTCATGATCCCCCTGCATAACCCTGGCCAAGGAGATGGTGGCCTCCCTGATTAGCATGGACCCTAATGGTCGACTATCCAGAGCGAGAATCGGGAAGGGTCAAACTACAGGAAAAATGGGGATCCCTAAACTAATGGCTAACGCTCTGTCGATAGAATTCCCAGCTGTGCCTGAATCGACAAGCGCCTTATGCTGGGAAACACAACCCAACCAAGCCGCACTGCTTCTTAACACAGCGCGCATCCAACCCGGAAGCCGGCCGCACCAATGTGTCGGAGGAAACACTGTGCACCTGGCGACCATGGTTAGCGCGCACTGCGCCCGGCCCGCCACAGAAGTCGCTGGTGCGTGATGAGACAAGGATATCCCTACCAGCCAAACCCTCCCTAACCTGGACGACGCTAGGCCAATTGTGCGTCGCCCCACGGACCTCACGGTCGCGGAGGTTGCGACAGAGCCTGGGCGCGATCCCAGAGTCTCTGGTGGCACAGCTAGCGCTGCGATGCAGTGCCCTAGATCACTGCGCCACCCGGGAGGCCCAGTGCACTACTTTTGACCAGAGATGACACCCTATTCTCCATGTGGTGCGCTATAGCCCTGGTCAACAGTAGTGCACTATTCAGGGAGTTGTGTGCCAATTGAGACGCAACCCCAGTCGCTCTGGCCAACCTCCAGGAGAGGTGACACCTGGGTAATTGAGTCTCTTTCACCTGGCGGTGTCAGGTAATAAACTGAGGGACCGGAACAGATAGATAATAGTCTGCTGTGTGCGTGTGTGTTTGTGTATGTGTGTTTGTTTGTGTGTGTATATGTTTGTGTGTGTGTGTGTGTGAAGGGTGAGAGACTGGAATTGGGCTATTTTGTGCGACCCAAATTGTGAAGGTAACCTTGAGAAGTTCAGGTGCCCGCCGGGAGAGAGAGAAATGGAACGAGGGAGGGAAGCAGAGAGGGAGGGTTAGAAGGAGGGAGCACTGTGCCAGTGCTTATCCTTTAGCTGATTTCACTTGTTTTCGGAGTTCTGCTTTTCTCCGCGTGGACCTCTGGTGATTGTGGCCTGTTAGAGATCTGTGTGTGTGTGTGTGTGCATGTTTCTCTCTCTTCTATCTCTCTCTTTCTTCTCTCTCTCTCTTTCTCTCTCTCTCTCTCTCTCCTTGTGCGACTGTACAGAGAGGTTCTGGTTGTGCGAGCAGCTGTCTTTGTTAGGTCTCTGATTAGCAATCATGAGGCATTGTGTGTGATTTCCCAGGGTGTGTTTGTGTCATTGTTCTGGCTGGGTGGCAGGGCCGGTTGCTCTGGACTGGGACTGAGACATACATGGCTGGGTGGCAGGGCTGGTTGCTCTGGACTGGGACTGAGACATACATGGCTGAGTGGCAGGGCTGGTTGTTCTGGACTGGGACTGAGACATACATGGCTGAGTGGCAGGGCCGGTTGCTCTGGACTGGGACTGAGACATACATGGCTGAGTGGCAGGGCTGGTTGTTCTGGACTGGGACTGAGACATACATGGCTGGGTGGCAGGGCTGGTTGTTCTGGACTGGGACTGAGACATACATGGCTGGGTGGCAGGGCTGGTTGTTCTGGACTGGGACTGAGACATACATGGCTGAGTGGCAGGGCTGGTTGTTCTGGACTGGGACTGAGACATACATGGCTGAGTGGCAGGGCTGGTTGTTCTGGACTGGGACTGAGACATACATGGCTGAGTGGCAGGGCTGGTTGTTCTGGACTGGGACTGAGACATACATGGCTGGGTGGCAGCAATGGTTGCGGAGGTTTGTCACTGAGTGGCACACAGATGGATGTGTGTGAGTCAGTGGTAGGGGTTTGGTGTGTGTTTGACAGTGACTAAGGTATATGCTTGTGAATGTGTGTCTGTTTGTGTGTCCAACTGTGCGTTTTAGTGTGTGTTTGTGTTTTGTGTTAGACACATTTCGGTTGAATGCATTCAGTTGTGCAACTAACTAGGTATCCCCCTTTCCTTTCCCACTCGTCACCCCTCTCTGCAGTGCTGTGGAGCCTGATATTGCCGGCTGTGTCCTGGTTTGTGTACGCTGAGCACTATTTAGGATATTTATTATTAATGGACACTGGCCTAATTCACAGTCCTGGATTGGGCTTTCTATCCAAAAAGAGAACTGCTGTATCCAGCCTGCATACACACACTACCCCCTGTTTCTCTCCTTCTCTCACCCCCCTCTGTTTCTCTCTCTCTCTCTCACCACCCCCCTCTGTTTCTCTCCCTCTCTCTCTCACCACCCCCCTCTGTTTCTCTCCCTCTCTCTCTCACCCCCCCTCTGTTTCTCTCCCTCTCTCTCACCCCCCTCTGTTCTCTCCCTCTCCTTCAACACCCCCTCTGTTTCTCTCCTTCTCTCTCTCACCCCCTCTGTTTCTCTACCTCTCTCTCACCCCCCTCTGTTTCTCTCCCTCTCTCTCACCCCCTCTGTTCTCTCCTTCAACCCCCCTCTGTTTCTCTCATTCTCTCTCTCTCACCCCCCTCTGTTTCTCTCCTTCTCTCTCACCCCCTCTGTTTTCTCTCTCCTCTCACCCCCTCTGTTTCTCTCCCTCTCTCACCCCCCTCTGTTTCTCTCTCCTCTCTCTCACCCCCTCTGTTTCTCTCACCCCCTCTCTCTCTCACCCCCCTCTGTTTCTCTCCTTCTCTCTCTCACCCCCTCTGTTTCTCTCCCTCTCTCTCTCCTCTGTTTCTCCCCCCCCTCTGTTTCTTTCTCTCACCCCCTCTGTTTCTCTCTCTCTCCCCTCACCCCCTCTGTTTCTCTCCTTCTCTCTCTCACCCCCCTCTGTTTCTCTCCTTCTCTCTCTCACCCCCTCTGTTTCTCTCCTTCTCTCTCTCACCCCCATCTGTTTCTCTCCTCTCTGTTTCTCTCTCTCCCCCTCTGTTTCTCTCCTCTCTCTCTCACCCCCTCTGTTTCTCTCCTCTCTCTCTCACCCCCTCTGTTTCTCTCCTTCTCTCTCTCACCCCCCTGTTTCTCTCCCTCTCTCTCCCCCCTCTGTTTTCTCTCCTCTCACCCCCTCTGTTTCTCAGCCCCTCTCTCTTTCCCCCTGTTTCTCTTCTCTCTCTCACCCCCCTCTGTTTCTCTCCTCTCTCTCTCACCACCCCCTCTGTTTCTCTCCCTCCCTCTCTCTCACCCCCTCTGTTTCTCTCCCTCTCTCTCTCACCCCCTCTGTTTCTCTCCTCTCTCTCTCACCCCCTCTGTTTCTCTCCCTCTCTCTCTCACCCCCTCTGTTTCTCTCCTCTCTCTCTCACCCCCTCTGTTTCTCTCCTTCTCTCTCTCACCCCCCTCTGTTTCTCTCCCTCTCTCTCACCCCCTCTGTTTCTCTCCCCCTCTCTCTCCTCTGTTTCTCTCTGTTTCTCTCCTCTCTCTCTCACCCCCCTCTGTTTCTCTCCTTCTCTCTCTCACCCCCTCTGTTTCTCTCCTCTCTCTCTCACCCCCTCTGTTTCTCTCCCTCTCTCTCACCCCCCTCTGTTTCTCTCCCTCTCTCTCTCCCCCCCTCTGTTTCTCTCCTCTCTCTCTCACCCCCCTCTGTTTCTCTCCCTCTCTCTCACCCCCTCTCTCTCTCACCCCCCTCTGTTTCTCTCCCTCTCTCTCACCCCCTCTGTTTCTCTCCTCTCTCTCTCACCCCCCTCTGTTTCTCTCCTCTCTCTCTCACCCCCTCTGTTTCTCTCCTCTCTCTCTCTCACCCCCTCTGTTTCTCTCCTCTCTCTCTCACCCCCCTCTGTTTCTCTCCCCTCTCTCTCACCCCCTCCTTCTCACCCCCCCTGTTTCTCTCCTCTCTCTCTCACCCCCTCTGTTTCTCTCCCTCTCTCTCTCCCCCCCTCTGTTTCTCTCCCTCTCTCTCACCCCCCCCTCTGTTTCTCCCCCCTGTTTCTCTCTCTCACCCCCCTCTGTTTCTCTCCTCTCTCTCTCACCCCCCTCTGTTTCTCTCCTCTCTCTGTTTCTCTCACCCCCTCTGTTTCTCTCCCTCTCTCTCTCACCCCCCTGTTTCTCTCCCTCTCTCTCTCACCCCCCCCTCTGTTTCTCTCCTCTTCTCTCCCCCTCTGTTTCTCTCCTTCTCTCTCACCCCCTCTGTTTCTCTCCTCTCTCTCTCACCCCCTCTGTTTCTCTCCCCTCTCTCACCCCCTCTGTTTCTCCTCTCTCTCTCACCCCCCCTCTGTTTCTCTCCCTCTCTCTCACCCCCCTCTGTTTCTCTCTCCTCTCTCTCACCCCCCTCTGTTTCTCTCCTCTCTCTCTCACCCCCTCTGTTTCTCTCCCTCTCTCACCCCCTCTGTTTCTCTCCCTCTCTCACCCCCCTCTGTTTCTCTCCTCTCTCTCTCACCCCCTCTGTTTCTCTCCCTCTCTCTCTCACCCCCTCTGTTTCTCTCCCTCTCTCTCACCCCCCCTCTGTTTCTCTCCTTCTCTCTCTCACCCCCTCTGTTTTTCTCTCACCCCCTCTGTTTTCTCTACCTCTCTCTCACCCCCTCTGTTTTTCTCTCCCTCTCTCTCACCCCCTCTGTTTCTCTCCTCTCTCTCTCACCCCCCTCTGTTTCTCTCCTTCTCTCTCTCACCCCCCTCTGTTTCTCTCCCTCTCTCTCTCACCCCCTCTGTTTCTCTCCCTCTCTCTCTCTCTCTCTCTCACCCCCTCTGTTTCTCTCCCTCTCTCTCACCCCCTCTGTTTCTCTCTCTCTCTCTCACCCCCCTCTGTTTCTCTCCCTCTCTCTCTCCCCCCTCTGTTTCTCTCCCTCTCTCACCCCCTCTGTTTCTCTCCTCTCTCTCTCACCCCCCTCTGTTTCTCTCCTTCTCTCTCACCCCCTCTGTTTCTCTCCTCTCTCTCTCACCCCCTCTGTTTCTCTCCTTCTCTCTCTCACCCCCCCTCTGTTTCTCTCCTTCTCTCTCTCACCCCCCTCTGTTTCTCTCCTTCTCTCTCTCACCCCCTCTGTTTCTCTCACCCCCTTCTCTCTCTCACCCCCTCTGTTTCTCTCTCTCTCTCACCCCCTCTGTTTCTCTACCTCTCTCTCACCCCCTCTGTTTCTCTCCTTCTCTCTCACCCCCCTCTGTTTCTCTCCTCTCTCTCTCACCCCCTCTGTTTCTCTCCTCTCTCTCTCACCCCCTCTGTTTCTCTCCCTCTCTCTCTCACCCCCTCTGTTTCTCTCCTCTCTCTCTCACCCCCCTCTGTTTCTCTCCTCTCTCTCTCACCCCCTCTGTTTCTTTCTCTCTCTCTCTCTCACCCCCTCTGTTTCTCTCCTCTCTCTCTCACCCCCTCTGTTTCTCTCCTCTCTCTCTCTCACCCCCTCTGTTTCTCTCCTTCTCTCTCTCACCCCCTCTGTTTCTCTCCTCTCTCTCTCACCCCCTCTGTTTCTCCCTTCTCTCTCTCACCCCCTCTGTTTCTCTCCTTCTCTCTCTCACCCCCCCTCTGTTTCTCCCCCTCTCTCTCTCACCCCCTCTGTTTCTCTCCCTCTCTCTCTCACCCCCTCTGTTTCTCTCCTTCTCTCTCTCACACCCCCCTCTGTTTCTCTCCCTCTCTCTCTCCCCCCCTCTGTTTCTCTCACCCCCCCTGTTTCTCTCTCACCCCCCTCTGTTTCTCTCCCTCTCTCTCTCACCCCCCTCTGTTTCTCTCCTTCTCTCTCACCCCCCTCTGTTTCTCTCCTCTCTCTCTCACCCCCTCTGTTTCTCTCCTCTCTCTCTCCCCCCCCTCTGTTTCTCTCCTTCTCTCTCTCACCCCCCTCTGTTTCTCTCCCTCTCTCTCACCCCCCTCTGTTTCTCTCCCTCTCTCTCACCCCCTCTGTTTCTCTCCCTCTCTCTCTCACCCCCTCTGTTTCTCTCCTCTCTCTCTCACCCCCCCTCTGTTTCTCCCTTCTCTCTCTCACCCCCTCTGTTTCTCTCCCTCTCTCTCACCCCCCTCTGTTTCTCTCCCTCTCTCTCACCCCCTCTGTTTCTCTCTCTCTCTCTCACCCCCTCTGTTTCTCTCCCTCTCTCTCACCCCCTCTGTTTCTCTCCTTCTCTCTCTCCCTCTCTCTCCCCCCTCTGTTTCTCTCCTTCTCTCTCACCCCCCTCTGTTTCTCTCCCTCTCTCTCTCACCCCCTCTGTTTCTCTCCTCTCTCTCTCACCCCCCTCTGTTTCTCTCCCTCTCTCTCTCACCCCCCTCTGTTTCTCTCCCTCTCTCTCTCACCCCCTCTGTTTCTCTCCCCTCTCTCTCTCACCCCCCTCTGTTTCTCTCCTCTCTCTCTCACCCCCCTCTGTTTCTCTCCCTCTCTCTCTCACCCCCTCTGTTTCTCTCCTTCTCTCTCACCCCCTCTGTTTCTCTTTCTCTCACCCCCTCTGTTTCTCTCTCTCTCTCCTCTCACCCCCTCTGTTTCTCTCCCTGTCTCTCTCACACCCCCCTGTTTCTCTCCCTCTCTCTCACCCCCCTGTTTCTCTACCTGTCTCTCTCACACTCCCTCTGTTTCTCTATCTCTCTCACCCCCTCTGTTTCCCTCCCTCTCTCTCACCCCCCTCTGTTTCTCTCCTTCTCTCTCACCCCCCCTCTGTTTCTCTCCTTCTCTCTCTCACCCCCCTCTGTTTCTCTCCCTCTCTCTATCACCCCCCTCTGTTTTCTCTCCTTCTCTCTCACCCCCATCTGTTTCTCTCCTTCTCCCTCTCACCCCCTCTGTTTCTCTACCTCTCTCTCTCACCCCCCTCTGTATCTCTCCTTCTCTCTCACCCCCACTCTGTTTCTCTTCTCCTCTCTCACCCCCCCTCTGTTTCTCTCCCCTCTCTCTCACCCCCTCTGTTTCTCTCCTTCTCTTCACCCCCCTCTGTTTCTCTCCTCTCTCTCACCCCCTCTGTTTCTCTCCCTCTCTCTCTCACCCCCCTCTGTTTCTCTCCCTCTCTCACCCCCTCTGTTTCTCTCCCTCTCTCTCACCCCCTCTGTTTCTCTCCTTCTCTCTCACACCCCCTCTGTTTCTCTCCTTCTCTCTCTCACCCCGCTCTGTTTCTCTACCTCTCTCTCTCACCCCCTCTGTTTCTCTACCTTTCTCTCACCCCCCTCTGTTTCTCTCCTTCTCTCTCTCACCCCCCTCTGTTTCTCTCCCTCTCTCTCTCACCCACTCACTCCCCCTTTTCTCTACCTCTCTCTCTCTCTCTCTCTCTCACCCCCCTCTGTTTCTCTCGCTCTCAATCTCACCCCCCTGTTTCTCTCTCTCTCACCCCCCTCTGTTTCTCTCCCTGTCTCTCTCACCTCCCCCTGTTTCTCTCCCTGTCTCTCTCACACTTCCCCTGTTTCTCTCCTTCTCTCTCTTACCCCCTCTGTTTTTCTCCTTCTCTCTCACCCCCTCTTTTTCTCTCCTTCTCTCTCACCCCCCTCTGTTTCTCCAGCTCTCTCTCTCACCCCCCTCTGTTTCTCGCCTTCTCTCTCTCTCCCCCCCTCTGTTTCTCTCCTTCTCTCTCACCCCCCTCTGTTTCTCCCTCTCTCTCTCACCCCCTCTGTTTCTCTCCCCCCCCTGTTTCTCTCCTTCTCTCTCACCCCCATCTGTTTCTCTCCTTCTCCCTCTCACCCCCCTCTGTTTCTCTACCTCTCTCTCTCACCCCCCTCTTTCTCTCCTTCTCTCTCCCCCCCCACTCTGTTTCTCTCCTCCTCTCTCACCCCCCCCCCCCCTCCCCTCTCTCACCCCCTCTGTTTCTCTCCTTCTCTCTCTTACCCCCTCTGTTTCTCTCCTTCTCTCACCCCCCTCTGTTTCTCTCCCTCTCTCTCTCACCCCCCCTGTTTCTCTCCCTGTCTCTCTCACACTCCCTCTGTTTCTCTCCCTCTCTCTCTCACCCTCCCTCTGTTTCTCTCCTTCTCTCTCACCCCCTCTGTTTCTCTCCTCTCTCTCTCTCTCTCCCCCCCTCTGTTTCTCTCCTTCTCTCTCACCCCCTCTGTTTCTCTCCTGTTTCTCTCCTCTCTCTCACCCCCTCTGTTTCTCTCCCTTCTCTCTCACCCCCCTCTGTTTCTCTCACCCCCTCTGTTTCTCTCTCTCTCTCACCCCCTCTGTTTCTCTCCCTCTCTCTCTCACCCCCCTCTGTTTCTCTCCCTCTCTCTCTCACCCCCCTCTGTTTCTCTCCTGTCTCTCAACACCCCTCTGTTTCCTCTGTTTCTCTCCTGTTTCTCTCTCTCTCTCACCCCCCTCTGTTTCTCTCCCTCTCTCTCTCACCCCCTCTGTTTCTCTCCCTCTCTCTCTCCCCCCTCTGTTTCTCACCCCCCTCTCTCTCACCCACTCCTCCCCCTGTTTCTCTCCCTCTCTCTCACCCCCTCTGTTTCTCTCCCTCTCTCTCTCACCCCCCTGTTTCTCTCCCTCTCTCTCTCACCCCCCCTCTGTTTCTCTCCCTGTTTCTCTCTCTCACCCCCTCTGTTTCTCTCCCTGTTTCTCTCCTCTCTCACCCCCTCTGTTTCTCTCCCTGTCTCTCTCACACCCCCCTGTTTCTCTCCCTGTCTCTCTCACACCCCCCCTGTTCTCTCCCTCTCTCTCTCACCCCCCTCTGTTTCTCTCCCTCTCTCTCTCACCCCCCTCTGTTTCTCTCCTTCTCTCTCACCCCCCTCTGTTTCTCTCCCTCTCTCTCTCACCCTCCCTCTGTTTCTCTCCTTCTCTCTCACCCCTCTGTTTCTCTCCCTCTCTCTCTCCCTCTCTCTCTCTCTCCCCCCTCTGTTTCTCTCCTTCTCTCTCACCCCCTCTGTTTCTCTCCTTCTCTCTCACCCCCCTCTGTTCCTCTCCTTCTCTCTCTCACCCCCCCTCTGTTTCTCTCCCTCTCTCTATCACCCCCCCTCTGTTTCTCTCCTTCTCTCTCACCCCCTCTGTTTCTCTCCTTCTCTCTCACCCCCTCTGTTTCTCTCCTTCTCTCTCTCTCTCACCCCCCTCTATTTCTCTCCCCTCCTCTCTCTCTCTCACCCCCCTCTGTTTCTCTCCCTCTCTCTCTCACCCCCCTCTGTTTCTCTCCCTCTCTCTCTCACCTCCCTCACCCCCTCTGTTTCTCCTCTCTCTCTCACCCCCCTCTGTTTCTCTCCTTCTCTCTCACCCCCTCTGTTTCTCTCCCTCTCTCTCTCACCCCCTCTGTTTCTCTCCTTCTCTCTCTCCCCCCTCTGTTTCTCTCCTCTCTCTCTCACCCCCCTCTGTTTCTCTCCTTCTCTCACCCCCCTCTGTTTCTCTCCCTGTCTCTATCACCCCCTCTGTTTCTCTCCCTGTCTCTCTCTCATCCCCCTGTTTCTCTCCCTGTCTCTCTCACACTCCCCCTGTTCCTCTCCCTCTCTCTCTCACCCCCTCTGTTTCTCTCCTTCTCTCTGTTCTCACCCCCCTCTGTTTCTCATCCTCTCTTTCTCACCCCCTCTGTTTCTCTCCCTCTCTCTCTCACCCTCCCTCTGTTTCTCTCCTTCTCTCTCACCCCCTCTGTTTCTCTCCCTCTCTCTCTCACCCCCCCTCTGTTTCTCTCCTTCTCTCTCACCCCCCCTCTGTTTCTCTCCTTCTCTCTCACCCCCCCCTCTGTTTCTCTCCTCTCTCTCTCACCCCCCTCTGTTTCTCTCCCTCTCTCTATCACCCCCTCTGTTTCTCTCCTTCTCTCTCACCCCCTCTGTTTCTCTCCTTCTCTCTCCCCCCCCTCTGTTTCTCTCCTTCTCTCTCTGTTTCTCTCACCCCCCTCTGTTTCTCTCCCTCTCTCTCTCACCCCCCTCTGTTTCTCTCCCTCTCTCTCTCACCCCCTCTGTTTCTCTACCTCTCTCTCACCCCCCTCTGTTTCTCTCCCTCTCTCTCACCCCCTCTGTTTCTCTCCCTCTCTCACCCCCCTCTGTTTCTCTCCCCTCTCTCTCACCCCCTCTGTTTTTCTCTCAACACCCCTCTGTTTCCTCTCTCTCTCACCCCCCTCTGTTTCTCTCCCTCTCTCTCACACCCCCTCTGTTTCTCTCCTCTCTCTCTCACCCCCTCTGTTTCTCTCCTCTGTTTCTCTCTCTCCCCCCTCTGTTTCTCTCCTTCTCTCTCTCACCCCCATCTGTTTCTCTCCTTCTCTCTCTCACCCCCATCTGTTTCTCTCCCTCTCTCTCACCCCCCCTCTGTTTCTCTCCCTCTCTCTCACCCCCTCTCTCCCTCTCCCCCCCTCTGTTTCTCTCCTTCTCTCTCACCCCCTCTGTTTCTCTACCTCTCTCTCTCACCCCCTCTGTTTCTCTCCCTCTCTCTCTCACCCCCTCTGTTTCTCTCCCTTCTCTCTCTCACCCCCTCTGTTTCTCTCCTTCTCTCTCTCACCCCCCCTCTGTTTCTCTCTTCTCTCTCTCACCCCCTCTGTTTCTCTCCCTCTCTCTCACCCCCTCTGTTTCTCTCCTCTCTCTCTCACCCCCCCTCTGTTTCTCTCCTTCTCTCTCTCACCCCCTGTTTCTCTGTTTCTCTCCTTCTCTCTCTCACCCCCATCTGTTTCTCTCCTTCTCTCTCTCACCCCCATCTGTTTCTCTCCTCTCTCACCCCCCTCTGTTTCTTTACCTCTCTCTCTCGCCCCACTCTGTTTCTCTCCTTCTCTCTCGCCCCCCCTCTGTTTCTCTCCCTCTCTCTCACCCACTCACTCCCCCTGTTTCTCTACCTCTCTCTCACCCCCCTCTGTTTCTCTCCCTCTCTCTCTCACCCCCCTGTTTCTCTCCCTCTCTCTCACCCCCCTCTGTTTCTCTCCCTCTCTCACCCCCCTGTTTCTCTCCCTGTCTCTCTCACACTCCCTCTGTTTCTCTCCCTGTCTCTCTCACCCCCCTGTTTCTCTCCCTGTCTCTCTCACACTCCCCTGTTCCTCTCCTCTCTCTCTCACCCCCTCTGTTTCTCTCCTTCTCTCTTTCCCCCCCCCCCTCTGTTTCTCATCCTCTCTTTCTCACCCCCTCTGTTTCTCTCCTCTCTCACCCCTCCCTATGTTTCTCACCCTCCCTCACCCCCTCTGTTTCTCTCCTTCTCTCTCACCCCCTCTGTTTCTCTCCCTTCTCTCTCACCCCCTCTGTTTCTCTCCTTCTCTCTCACCCCCTCTGTTTCTCTCCTCTCTCTCTCACCCCCTCTGTTTCTCTCCCTTCTCTCTCACCCCCTCTGTTTCTCTCCTCCTTCTCTCTCACCCCCCTCTGTTTCTCTCCTCTCTCTCTCACCCCCTCTGTTTCTCTCCCTCTCTCTCTCACCCCCCCCTCTGTTTCTCTCCCTGTTTCTCTCTCTCACCCCCTCTGTTTCTCTCTGTCTCTCTCTCACCCCCTCTCTCTCACCCTCCCTCTGTTTCTCTCCCTCTCTCTCTCACCCCCTCTGTTTCTCTCCTCTCTCTCTCACCCCCTCTGTTTCTCTCCCTCTCTCTCTCTCACCCCCTCTGTTTCTCTCCCTCTCTCTCTCACCCCCCTCTGTTTCTCTCCCTCTTCTCTCACCCCCTCTCTCCTCTCTCTCTCACCCCCTCTGTTTCTCTCTCTCTCTCACCCCCTCTGTTTCTCTCCCTCTCTCTCTCACCCCCTCTGTTTCTCTCCCTCTCTCTCTCCCCCCTCTGTTTCTCTCCCTCTCTCTCTCAGCCCCCCCCCTCTGTTTCTCTCACCCCCCCTGTTTCTCTCCTCTCTCACCCCCTCTGTTTCTCTCCTTCTCTCTCTCTCTCACCCCCTCTATTTCTCTCCCTCTCTCTCTCACCCCCCTCTGTTTCTCTCCCTCTCTCTCTCACCCCCCTCTGTTTCTCTCCCTATCTCTCTCACCCCCTCTGTTTCTCTCCCTCTATCTCTCACCCCCCCTCTGTTTCTCTCCCTCTCTCTCTCACCCCCCTCTGTTTCTCTCCCTCTCTCTCCCTCTCACCCCCTCTGTTTCTCTCCTCTCTCTCTCACCCCTCTCCTTCTCTCTCTCTCTCACTCCCCCCTCTACCTTTCTCTCCCTCTCTCCCTCTCACCCCCTCTGTTTCTCTCCCTCTCTCTCTCACCCCCTCTGTTTCTCTCCCTATCTCTCTCAACCCCCTCTGTTTCTCCCCCTCTCTCTCTCACCCCCCTCTGTTTCTCTCCCTCTCTCTCTCACCCCCTCTGTTTCTCTCCCTCTCTCTCTCACCCCCTCTGTTTCTCTCCCTCTCTCTCACCCCCCCCCTGTTTCTCCCTCTGTTTCTCTCTCTCTCTCACCCCCCTGTTTCTCTCCCTCTCTCTGTTTCTCCCCCCCTCTGTTTCTCTCCCTTCTCTCTCACCCCCTCTGTTTCTCTCCCTCTCTCTCTCACCCCCTCTGTTTCTCTCCTCTCTCTCACCCCTCTCTCTCTTCACCCCCCTCTGTTTCTCATCCTCTCTCTCACCCCCCTCTGTTTCTCTCCCTCTCTCTCTCACTGTTTCTCCCTCTGTTTCTCTCCTTCTCTCTCACCCCTCTGTTTCTCTCCCTCTCTCTCTCACCCCCTCTGTTTCTCTCCTCTCTCTCACCCCCCCCTCTGTTTCTCTCCCTTCTCTCTCACCCCCCTCTGTTTCTCTCCCTCTCTCTCTCACCCCCCTCTGTTTCTCTCCCTCTCTCTATCACCCCCCTCTGTTTCTCTCCTCTCTCTCACCCCCCTCTGTTTCTCTCCTTCTCTCTCACCCCCTCTGTTTCTCTCCTTCTCTCTCTCTCTCTCTCACCCCCTCTATTTCTCTCCCCCTCTCTCTCACCCCCTCTGTTTCTCTCCCTCTCTCTCTCACCCCCTCTGTTTCTCTCCCTCTCTCTCTCACCCCATCTGTTTTTCTCTCCTTCTCTCTCACCCCCTCTGTTTCTCATCCTCTCTTTCTCACCCCCTCTGTTTCTCTCCCCTCTCTCTCTCACCCTCCCTCTGTTTCTCTCCTTCTCTCTCACCCCCCTCTGTTTCTCTCCCTCTCTCTCTCACCCCCTCTGTTTCTCTCCCTCTCTCTATCACCCCCTCTGTTTCTCTCCCTTCACTCTCACCCCCTCTGTTTCTCTCCTCTCTCTCTCACCCCCCTCTGTTTCTCTCCTCTCTCTCTCTCTCTCACCCCCTCTGTTTCTCTCCCTCTCTCCCTCTCACCCCCTCTGTTTCTCACCCCCCCCTCTCTCTCTCACCCCCTCTGTTTCTCTCCCTCTCTCTCACACCCCTCTGTTTCTCTCCCTCTCTCTCTCACCCTCCCTCTGTTTCTCTCATTCTCTCTCACCCCCTCTGTTTCTCTCCCTCTCTCTCTCACCCCCTCTGTTTCTCTCCTCTCTCTCTCACCCCCCTCTGTTTCTCTCCCTTCTCTCTCACCCCCTCTGTTTCTCTCCTCTCTCTCTCACCCCCTCTGTTTCTCTCCCTCTCTCTGTCACCCCCTCTGTTTCTCTCCTTCTCTCTCACCCCCTCTGTTTCTCTCCTCTCTCTCTCTCTCTCTCACCCCCCTCTCTTTCTCTCCCTCTCTCCTTCTCTCTCTCACCCCCTCTGTTTCTCATCCTCTCTTTCTCACCCCCTCTGTTTCTCTCCCTCTCTCTCACCCCCCCTCTGTTTCTCTCCTTCTCTCTCACCCCCTCTGTTTCTCTCCCCTCTCTCTCTCACCCCCTCTGTTTCTCTCCCTCTCTCTATCACCCCCCCTCTGTTTCTCTCCTTCTCTCTCACCCCCCCTCTGTTTCTCTCCTTCTCTCTCACCCCCCTCTGTTTCTCTCCTTCTCTCTCTCGCTCACCCCCTCTATTTCTCTCCCTCTCTCTCTCACCCCCTCTGTTTCTCTCCCTCTCTCTCTCACCCCCTCTGTTTCTCTCCCTGTCTCTCTCACACTCCCTCTGTTTCTCTCCCTCTCTCTCTCACCCTCCCTCTGTTTCTCTCATTCTCTCTCACCCCCTCTGTTTCTCTCCCTCTCTCTCACCCCCCTCTGTTTCTCTCCTCTCTCTCACCCCCTCTGTTTCTCTCCTTCTCTCTCACCCCCTCTGTTCCTCTCCTCCTTCTCTCTCTCACCCCCTCTGTTTCTCTCCCTCTCTCTGTCACCCCCTCTGTTTCTCTCACCCCCTCTGTTTCTCTCTCACCCCCTCTGTTTCTCTTCCTCTCTCTCTCTCTCTCTCTCACCCCCTCTATTTCTCTCCCTCTCTCTCTCTCACCCCCTCTGTTTCTCTCCCTCTCTCTCTCACCCCCCTCTGTTTCTCTCCCTCTCTCTCTCAACACCCCTCTGTTTCTCTCCCTCTCTCTCTCACCCCCCTCTGTTTCTCTCCCCTCTCTCTCACCCCAACTCTGTTTCTCTCCCTCTCTCTCTCACCCCCTCTGTTTCTCTCCCCCTCTCTCACCCCCCCCTGTTTTTCTCTTTTCTCTCTCTCACCCACTCACTCCCCCTGTTTCTCTCCCTCTCTCTCACCCCCCCTGTTTCTCTCCCTCTCACTCTCACCCCCTGTTTCTCTCCCTGTCTCTCTCACCCCCCTCTGTTTCTCTCCCTCTCTCTCTCTCACCCCCCTGTTTCTCTCCATGTCTCTCTCACACTCCCTCTGTTTCTCTCCCTCTCTCTCTCACCCCCCTGTTTCTCTCCTTGTCTCTCTCACACTCCCCCTGTTTCTCTCCCTCTCTCTCACCCCCTCTGTTTCTCTCCTTCTCTCTTTCACCCCCCTCTGTTTCTCATCCTCTCTTTCTCACCCCCCTCTGTTTCTCTCCTTCTCTCTCACCCCCTCTGTTTCTCTCCCTCTCTCTCTCACCCCCTCTGTTTCTCTCCTTCTCTCTCTCCCCCCTCTGTTTCTCTCCTTCTCTCTCACCCCCCTCTGTTCCTCTCCTTCTCTCTCACCCCCCTGTTTCTCTCCTCTCTCTCACCCCCTCTGTTTCTCTCCCTCTCTCTCTCACCCCCTCTGTTTCTCTCTCCTCTCTCTCTCACCCCCCTCTGTTTCTCTCCTTCTCTCTCACCCCCTCTGTTTCTTTCTCACCCCCTGTTTCTCTCTCACCCCCCTCTCTCTCTCACCCCCTCTGTTTCTCTCCCTCTCTCTCACCCCCTCTGTTTCTCTCCCTCTCTCTCACCCCCTCTGTTTCTCTTTCTCCCCCTCTGTTTCTCTCTCTCTCTCTCACCCCCCTCTGTTTCTCTCCCTCTCTCTTCACCCCCCTCTGTTTCTCTCCCTCTCTCTCTCAACCCCCCTCTGTTTCTCTACCTCTCTCTCTCACCCCCTCTGTTTCTCTACCTCTCTCTCTCACACTCCCTCTATTTCTATCATTGTCTCACTGAATCTTTTCCCTCTCTTTCTTTCCTTCCTTCCTTTTGATCTATCCTCCCTCTCTCTCCCCCTCTTTCCATCCCTTTTTTTCTGTCTGTATGTTTCTCTCTGTATGTGTAGTCATGTGGCATCAGCCACTGTCACAGCAGAGGGGAGACTGAGTCTGTTACAGCCTCATCAGCTGGTTATCAACACAGTTCATTAAGCCCACCAGGCGCCTTCCTTCTCCTCTCGCATGGCCAGGCACACCGAAGCCTGTATTCGTAAAGCATCTCAGATTAAGATTGCTGATCCAGCATCAGTTCCACCCTGTCCGTGCATGCACTCTAATTCATTATGAACTAAAAGGCTAAACTGATCCTAGATCAGCACTCATATTCAGAGAATTTACACTACATGACCAAAAGTATGTGGACGCCTGCTCGTCGAACTTCTCATTCCAAAATCATGGACATTAATATGGAGTTGATTGCCTCCTTTCCTGCTACAACAGCCTCAACTCTTCTGGGAAGGCTTTCCACTTGATGTTGGAACATTGCTGCAGGAACTTGCTTCCATTCAACCACAAGAGCATTAGTGATGTCGAGCGATTCGGCCTGGCTCGTAGTCGGCGTTCCAATTCATCCCAATGGTGTTCGATGGGGTTGAGGTCAGGGCTCTGTGCAGGCCAGTCAAGTTCTTCCACACCAGTCTGGCAATCCGTTTCTGTATGGACCTTGCTTTGTGCACATGACCATTGTCATGCTGAAACAGGAAAGGGCCTTCCCCAAACTGTTGACACAAAGAAGGAAGCACAGAATCATCTAGATAGTAGCAGCATTAAGATTTCCCTCCGGGCCTCCCGGGTGGCGCAGCTCCAGCTGTGCCATCAGAAACTCTGGGATCGCACCCAGGCTCTGTCGTAACCTGCCGCGACCGGGAGGTCCGTGAGGCGGCACACAATTGGCCTGGAGTTGTCCGGGTTAGGGAGGGTTTGGCCGGAAGGGAAATCCTTGTCTCATCGCGCACCAGCGACTCCTGTGGCGGGCCGGGCGCAGTGCACGCTAACCAAGGTTGCCAGGGGTTTCCTCTGACACATTGGTGCAGCTGGCTTCCGGGTTGAATGCGCGCTGTGTTAAGAAGCAGTGCGGCTCGGTTGGGTTGTGTATCGGAGGACGCATGACTTTCAACCTTCGTCTCTCCCGAGCCCGTACGGGAGTTGATGCGATGAGACAAGATAGCAGCTACTAATTGGATACCACGAAATTGGGGAGAAAAGGGGTAAAAAAAAAAGATTGGGGCATAGCCCGAACCCCAGACCATTATTCCTCCTCCACCAAACTTTACAGTTAGCACTATGTATTGAGGTAGCATTCTCCTGGAATCCGCCAAACCCAGATTTGTCCGTCGGGCTGCCAGATAGTGAAGCGTGATTCATCACTCCAGAGAACGCCTTTCCACTCCTCCAGGGTCCAATAGCTGCAAGCTTTACACACCTCCAACTGACACTTGGCATTGCACATGGTGATCTCAGGCTTGTGTCTAGCTGGAAACCCATTTCATGAAACTCACAATGAATATGTATTGTGCTGTATTGCTTCGAGAGGCAGTTTGGAACAAGTTAGTGAGTGTTGCAATGGAGGACAGGCGATTTTTACGAGCTATGCGCTCCAGCACTCGGAGGTCTCATTCTGTGAGCTTGTGTGGCCTACCACTTCGCAGCTGAGCCGTTGTTGCTCCTAGACGTTTCCACATCACAATAACAGCACTTACAGTTGACTGGTGCAGCTCCAGCAGGGCAGACATCTGACGGACTGACTTGTTGGAAAGGCGGCATCCTATGACGGAGCTCTTCAATAAGGCCATTCTACTGCCAATGTTTGTCTATGGAGATTGCATGGCTGTGTGCTCAATTTTATACACCTGTCAGCAGAGTTTGTGACCGAAAGAGCCAAATCCACACATTTGAAGAGGTGTCCACATAGCTTTGTATATATAGTGTTTATTAGCCAAGGACCAGGAAGAGGTACTGGCTTTTCCCAATTGGCTAGAGGACAGGTTAATTGGGTGGGAGAGGAGGGATAGCCCGTAAATAGTTTGTTTAATGTTACCCTGCATCCCATGGGCTATGTTAGGGTTAAAGATCACCGTAAATAATCTGCTGCTAAAGGGAACTATACCGCAGCATATAAAAGCGGACCTAAAGAGTCAACAACTAATCATTGAATGGATTAAACTCTGTTGTGTACAGACAATCCACAGGAGTTATGACATCAAACGGCGGCGTTCATCCCCACTCTGTTGACTAAGCATTCAGGAGTAAGGACAGAATATTTATGCGATTTAGAGGAACGTTTACCCTGCTCTTAGGCTCACAGTGATCAGCGGTGTGGACCTAGATCTAGGTGGGTGGGAGTGCCTCGTGAATTTGAACTGTTGTTAAAATCGACAGGAGTACATTCGCCTCTCTCTCTCTCTCTCTCTCTCTCTCTCTCTCTCTCTCTCTCTCTCTCTCTCTCTCTCTCTCTCTCTCTCTCTCTCTCTCTCTCTCTCTCTCTCTCTCTCTCTCTCTCTCTCTCTCTCTCTCTCTCTCTCTCTCTCTCTCCTCCCTCCCTCCCTCCCTCCCCCTCCCTCCCTCCCTCCCTCCCTCCCTCCCTCCCTCCCTCCCTCCCTCCCTCCCTCCCTCTGCAATTATTTTCTTTCTTTCATTCTCCTCTCTCTCTCCCTCTATCTCTCTCTCTCTCTCAAATATAGTCGTCACATCCACCGTTGACAAGAGCCAGTCATCACGTCATTGACTCTCTCCTTTTCTTCCCATTCTAGTAACTTTACAGCCGGTGTCAGATCTACATAAAGAGCATCCATGGACACGACACCATTGTCACAGCATCACCAATACAGCAGAGGCACCCAGCCTCCCCCTTCCTTCCTCCTCTGTTATCAACCCTCCTCACCCCACCCTTGGCCCTGACGCTCTATTCAGTAGTGGAACACCTACATGGGAAAGAGAAAGCCATTGCCTCTTGGAGAGCGATTCAGAGAGAGAGAGAAAGAATGAGGGAAAGAAGGGATTGGGTGCAGGTACCGCATTCATAAAGACATCTGGATTAGAACTGATCTTAGATCAGTGCCGAGGCCACTTCATCTGTGGGAACTCTTGGAGTTGGTAGGAATGCACCCTGACAGGGAGGACAAGTTGAGACGCCACTGGGTATTTGGGGACAAACAAAGGTGTAGCCGAATCCTAACTACCGGTACTCATTAATCCAACGCATACAGACAGAGACAGAGAAAGTCCTCCCCGACTACATATAGTTGCCTTTCTCTCCTCTTTCTCTCTCCCCCTCTATCCATACATCTGTATCCTGCCTTTTCGATCCGGTGCCATCCCTCGCTCTCCTTCCCTCTTCCTCCCTTCTTTCCCCTTCGCTATCTCTCCATGTGTGTGTCAGGCCAGTTGTCGTGGTAACAGAGGGAAAGAGAGAGCGAGCGTCAGAGCAATCCCCCCCATTTGAATGCGCACGTGTTCATAAGTGGAGTTGCTGTTGACTTCACTCTCTCTTTGTCCCTTTGAAAGGGAGAATAGAAAAAAAGTGGAGGGGAGGAAAGGAAGAAGGGGGAGTAAGATAGGGGGGAGAGGAAGAAGGGGGTATGATAGGGAGGAGAGGAAGAAGGAGGTATGATAGGGAGGAGAGGAAGAAGGAGGTATGATAGGGAGGAGTACAATAGGGAGGAGAGGGAGAGGGGGGTACAATAGGGAGGAGAGGAAGAGGGGGGTTCGGTAGGGAGGAGAGGAAGAGGGGGTACGATAGGAAGGAGAGGAAGAGGGGGTACGATAGGGAGGAGAGGAAGAAGGGGGGTACGATAGGGAGGAGAGGAAGAGGGGAAGAGGGGGTACGATAGGGAGGAGAGGAAGAGGGGGTACGATAGGGAGGAGAAGAAGAGGGGGGTACGATAGGGAGGAGAGGAAGAGGGGGGTACGATAGGGAGGAGAGGAAGAGGGGGTACGATAAGAAGGAGAGGAAGAAGGGGAGTACGATAGGGAGGAGAGGAAGAGGAGGGTACGGTAGGGAGGAGAGGAAGAGGGGGGTACTATAGGGAGGAGAGGAATACGGGGGTACGACTGGGAGGAGAGGAAGAGGGGGTACGATAGGGAGGAGAGGAAGAGGGGGTACGGTAGGGAGGAGAGGTAGAGGGGGTACGACAGGGAGGAGAGGAAGAGGGGGTACGATAGGGAGGAGAGGAAGAGGGGGTACGATAGGAAGGAGAGGAAGAAGGGGGTAAGATAGGTAGGAGAGGAAGAGGGGGTACGATAGGGAGGAGAGGAAGAAGGGGGTACGATAGGGAGGAGAGGAAGAGGGGGTACGGTAGGGAGGAGAGGAAGAGGGGGTACGATAGGGAGGAGAGGAAGAGGGGGGGTACGGTAGGGAGGAGAGGAAAGGGGAGTACGGTAGGGAGGAGAGGAAGGAAGGGGGGTATGGTAGGGAGGAGAGGAAGAGGGGAGTAATGTAGGGAGGAGAGGAAGAGGGGGTACGGTAGGGAGGAGAGGAAGAGGGGGGGTTCGGTAGGGAGGAGAGGAAGTGGGGGGTATGGTAGGGAGGAGAGGAAGTGGGGGGTATGGTAGGGAGGAGAGGAAGAGGGGGTTCGGTAGGGAGGAGAGGAAGTGGGGGGTACGGTAGGGAGGAGAGGAAGAGGGGGTACGATAGCGAAGAGAGGAAGAAGGGGGTACGATAGGGAAGAGAGGAAGAAGGGGGGGGTACGATAGGGAGGAGAGGAAGAAGGGGGTACGATAGAGAGGAAGGAAGAGGGGAGTACGGTAGGGAGGAGAGGAAGAGGGGGTACGATAGGGAGGAGAGGAAGGGGGGTACGATAGGGAGGAGTACAATAGGGAGGAGAGGGAGAGGGGGTACAATAGGGAGGAGAGGAAGAGGGGGGTATGATAGGGAGGAGAGGAAGAAGGGGGGTACGATAGGGAGGAGAGGAAGAAGGGGGAGTACGATAGGGAGGAGAGGAAGAGGGGGGTACGATAGGGAGGAGAGGAAGAGGGACGTATGATAGGGAGGAGAGGAAGAAGGGGGTATGATAGGGAGTAGAGGAAGAAGGGGGGAACGATAGGGAGGAGAGGAAGAAGGGGGTACGATAGGGAGGAGAGGAAGAAGGGGGAGTACGATAGGGAGGAGAGGAAGAGGGGGGTACGATAGGGAGGAGAGGAAGAGGGGGGTACGATAGGGAGGAGAGGAAGAAGGGGGTAAGGTAGGGAGGAGAGGAAGAAGGGGGGTATGATAGGGAGGAGAGGAAGAAGGGGGGTACGATAGGGAAGAGAGGAAGAAGGGGGGGTACGATAGGGAGGAGAGGAAGAAGGGGGGGTACGATAGAGAGGAAGGAAGAGGGGAGTACGGTAGGGAGGAGAGGAAGAGGGGGTACGATAGGGAGGAGAGGAAGAGGGGGGTACGATAGGGAGGAGTACAATAGGGAGGAGAGGGAGAGGGGGTACAATAGGGAGGAGAGGAAGAGGGGGTATGATAGGGAGGAGAGGAAGAAGGGGGGTACGATAGGGAGGAGAGGAAGAAGGGGGAGTACGATAGGGAGGAGAGGAAGAGGGGGGCGATAGGGAGGAGAGGAAGAAGGGGGGTATGATAGGGAGGAGAGGAAGAAGGACGTATGATAGGGAGGAGAGGAAGAAGGGGGTATGATAGGGAGGAAAGGAAGAAGGAGGTATGATAGGGAGGAGAGGAAGAAGGAGGTATGATAGGGAGTAGAGGAAGAGGGAGGTATGATAGGGAGGAGAGGAAGAAGGAGGTATGATAGGGAGTAGAGGAAGAAGGGGGTACGATAGAGAGGAAGGAAGAGGGAACGATAGGGAGGAGAGGAAGAGGGGGTACGATAGAGAGGAAGGAAGAGGGGGTACGATAGGGAGGAGAGGAAGAAGGGGGTACGATAGAGAGGAAGGGAGGGAGGAGAGGAAGAGGGGGGTACGATAGGGAGGAGAGGAAGAAGGGGGTAAGGTAGGGAGGAGAGGAAGAAGGGGGGTATGATAGGGAGGAGAGGAAGAAGGGGGTACGATAGGGAGGAGAGGAAGAAGGGGGAGTACGATAGGGAGGAGAGGAAGAGGGGGGTACGATAGGGAGGAGAGGAAGAAGGGGGTATGATAGGGAGGAGAGGAAGAAGGGGGTATGATAGGGAGGAGAGGAAGAAAGGGGTATGATAGGGAGGAGAGGAAGAAGGAGGTATGATAGGGAGTAGAGGAAGAAGGAGATATGATAGGGAGGAGAGTTAGGAAGGAGTTATGATAGGGAGGAGAGGAAGAAGGGGGTATGATAGGGAGGAGAGGAAGAAGAGGGGTATGATAGGGAGGAGAGGAAGAAGGGGGGTGTGATAGGTAGGAGAGGAAGAAGGAGGTATGATAGGGAGGAGAGGAAGAAGGGGGGTACGATAGGTAGGAGAGGAAGAAGGGGGTACGATAGGGAAGAAAAGAAGAGGGGGGCACGGTAGGGAAGAGAGGAAGAGGGGGTACGGTAAGGAAGAGAGGAAGAGGGGGTACAGTAGGGAGGAGAGGAAGAGGGGGGGGGTACGGTAGGTAGGAGAGGAAGAAGGGGGTACGATAGGGAAGAGAGGAAGAGGGGGGTACGGTAGGGAAGAGAGGAAGAGGGGGTACGGTAAGGAAGAGAGGAAGAGGGGGGTACAGTAGGGAGGAGAGGAAGAGGGGGTACGGTAGGGAGGAGAGGAAGAGGGGGGTACGGTAGGGAGGAGAGGAAGAAGGGGGAGTAGGGTAGGGAGGAGAGTAAGAAGGGGGAGTACGATAGGGAGGAGAGTAAGAAGGGGGTACGATAGGGAGGAGAGGAAGAGGGGGGTACGATAGGGAGGAGAGGAAGAAGGGGGTACGATAGGGAGGAGAGGAAGAAGGGGGTACGATAGGTAGGAGAGGAAGAGGGGGGTACGATAGGTAGGAGAGGAAGAAGGGGGTACGATAGGGAGGAGAGGAAGAGGGGGTACGGTAGGGAAGAGAGGAAGAGGGGGTACTGTAGGGAAGAGGGTACGGTAGGGAAGAGAGGAAGAGGGGGGTACGGTAGGGAGGAGAGGAAGAGGGGGGTACGGTAGGGAGGAGAGGAAGAGGGGGTACGGTAGGGAAGAGAGGAAGAGGGGAGTACGGTGGGGAGGAGAGGAAGAGGGGTACGGTAGGGAGGAGAGGAAGAGGGGAGTAATGTAGGGAGGAGAGGAAGAGGGGGATACGGTAGGGAGGAGAGGAAGAGGGGGTTCGGTAGGGAGGAGAGGAAGAGGGGGGTATGATAGGGAAGAGAGGAAGAAGGGGGGGTAAGAAAGGAGCAGAAGAAGAATTGGGGGTACGATAGGGAGGAGAGGAAGAGGGGTACGGTAGGGAGGTGAGGAAGAGGGGGCGATAGGGGGGAGAGGGAGGGTACGATAGGGAGGAGAGGGGGTACGATAGGGAGGAGAGGAAGAAGGGGGTAAGGTAGGGAGGAGAGGAAGAAGGGGGTACGATAGGGAGGAGAGGAAGAAGGGGGTACGATAGGGAGGAGAGGAAGAAGGGGGAGTAGGGATAGGGAGGAGAGGGAAGAGGGGGGTACAATAAGGAGGAGAGGAAGAAGGAGGTATGATAGGGAGGAGAGGAAGAAGGAGGGATGATAGGGAGGAGAGGAAGAAGGAGGTATGATAGGGAGGAGAGGATGAAGGGGGTATGATAGGGAGGAGAGGATGAAGGAGGTATGATAGGGAGTAGAGGAAGAAGGAGGTATAATAGGGAGGAGAGGAAGAAGGAGGTATGATAGGGAGGAGAGGAAGAAGGAGGTAAGATAGGGAGGAGAGGAAGAAGGAGGGATGATAGGGAGGAGAGGAAGAAGGAGGTATGATAGGGAGGAGAGGATGAAGGGGGTGCGATAGGTAGGAGAGGAAGAAGGGGGTACGATAGGGAGGAGAGGAAGAGGGGGGTACGGTAGGGAAGAGAGGAAGAGGGGGTACGGTAGGGAAGAGAGGAAGAGGGGGGTAGGGTAGGGAGGAGAGGAAGAGGGGGTGGGGAGGGAGGAGAGGAAGAGGGGGGGTACGGTAGGGAGGAGAGGAAGAAGGGGGAGTAGGGTAGGGAGGAGAGGAAGAAGGGGAGTACGATAGGGAGGAGAGTAAGAAGGGGGTACGATAGGGAGGAGAGGAAGAGGGGGGGTACGATAGGGAGGAGAGGAAGAAGGGGGTACGATAGGGAGGAGAGGAAGAAGGGGGTACAATAGGTAGGAGAGGAAGAGGGGGGTACGATAGGTAGGAGAGGAAGAAGGGGGTACGATAGGGAGGAGAGGAAGAGGGGGCCGGGGTAGGGAAGAGAGGAAGAGGGGGCACGGTAGGGAAGAGAGGAAGAGGGGTACGGTAGGGAAGAGAGGAAGAGGGGGGTACGGTAGGGAGGAGAGGAAGAGGGGGGTACGGTAGGGAGGAGAGGAAGAAGGGGGAGTAGGGTAGGGAGGAGAGGAAGAAGGGGAGTACGATAGGGAGGAGAGTAAGAAGGGTGTACGATAGGGAGGAGAGGAAGAGGGGGGTACGATAGGGAGGAGAGTAAGAGGGGGTACGGTAGGGAAGAGAGGAAGAGGGGGTACGGTAGGGGGGAGAGGAAGAGGGGGTACGGTAGGGAAGAGAGGAAGAGGGGGGTACGGTAGGGAGGAGAGGAAGAGGGGGTACGGTAGGGAGGAGAGGAAGAGGGGGTACGGTAGGGAAGAGAGGAAGAGGGGCGTACGGTGGGGAGGAGAGGAAGAGGGGAGTAATGTAGGGAGGAGAGGAAGAGGGGGTAATGTAGGGAGGAGAGGAAGAGGGGAGTAATGTAGGGAGGAGAGGAAGAGGGGGTACGGTAGGGGGGAGAGGAAGAGGGGGTGGGTAGGGAGGAGAGGAAGTGGGGGGTATGGTAGGGAGGAGAGGAAGTGGGGGGTATGGTAGGGAGGAGAGGAAGAGGGGGGGTAGGGAGGAGAGGAAGTGGGGGTACGTTAGGGAGGAGAGGAAGAGGGGGGTACGATAGCGAAGAGAGGAAGAAGGGGGGTACGATAGGGAAGAGAGGAAGAAGGGGGGTACGATAGGGAGGAGAGGGAAGGGGGTACGATAGAGAGGAAGGAAGAGGGGAGTACGGTAGGGAGGAGAGGAAGAGGGGGGTACGATAGGGAGGAGAGGAAGAGGGGGGGTACGATAGGGAGGAGTACAATAGGGAGGAGAGGGAGAGGGGGTACAATAGGGAGGAGAGGAAGAGGGGGTATGATAGGGAGGAGAGGAAGAAGGGGGTACGATAGGGAGGAGAGGGAAGGGGGAGTACGATAGGGAGGAGAGGAAGAGGGGGTACGATAGGGAGGAGGGAAGAGGGGTATGATAGGGAGGAGAGGAAGAAGGGGGAATGATAGGGAGTAGAGGAAGAAGGGGGAACGATAGGGAGGAGAGGAAGAAGGGGGTACGATAGGGAGGAGAGGAAGAAGGGGGGTACGATAGGGAGGAGAGGAAGAGGGGGTACGATAGGGAGGAGAGGCACGATAGGGAGGAGAGGAGGAAGGGGGTAGGGAGGAGGGAAGAAGAAGGGGGTATGATAGGGAGGAGAGGAAGAAGGGGGTACGATAGGGAAGAGAGGAAGAAGGGGGTACGATAGGGAGGAGAGGAAGAAGGGGGGTACGATAGAGAGGAAGGAAGAGGGGGAGTACGGTAGGGAGGAGAGGAAGAAGGGGTACGATAGGGAGGAGAGGAAGAGGGGGGTACGATAGGGAGGAGTACAATAGGGAGGAGAGGGAGAGGGGGGTACAATAGGGAGGAGAGGAAGAGGGGGGGTATGATAGGGAGGAGAGGAAGAAGGGGTACGATAGGGGGAGGAGAGGAAGGGGGGGAGTACGATAGGGAGGAGAGGAAGAGGGGGTATGATAGGGAGGAGAGGAAGAAGGGGGGTATGATAGGGAGGAGAGGAAGAAGGACGTATGATAGGGAGGAGAGGAAGAAGGGGGTATGATAGGGAGGAAAGGAAGAAGGAGGTATGATAGGGAGGAGAGGAAGAAGGAGGTATGATAGGGAGTAGAGGAAGAGGGGAGGTATGATAGGGAGGAGAGGAAGAAGGAGGTATGATAGGGAGTAGAGGAAGAAGGGGGTACGATAGAGAGGAAGGAAGAGGGGAGTACGATAGGGAGGAGAGGAAGAGGGGGTACGATAGAGAGGAAGGAAGAGGGGGTACGATAGGGAGGAGAGGAAGAAGGGGGGTACGATAGAGAGGAAGGAAGAGGGGGGTACGATAGGGAGGAGAGGAAGAGGGGGGTACGATAGGGAGGAGAGGAAGAAGGGGGTAAGGTAGGGAGGAGAGGAAGAAGGGGTATGATAGGGAGGAGAGGAAGAAGGGAACGATAGGGAGGAGAGGAAGAAGGGGGAGTACGATAGGGAGGAGAGGAAGAGGGGGTACGATAGGGAGGAGAGGAAGAAGGGGGTAAGGTAGGGAGGAGAGGAAGAAGGGGGTATGATAGGGAGGAGAGGAAGAAAGGGTATGATAGGGAGGAGAGGAAGAAGGAGGTATGATAGGGAGTAGAGGAAGAAGGAGATATGATAGGGAGGAGAGTTAGGAAGGAGTTATGATAGGGAGGAGAGGAAGAAGGGGGGGTATGATAGGGAGGAGAGGAAGAAGAGGGGTATGATAGGGAGGGAGAGGAAGAAGGGGGGTGTGATAGGTAGGAGAGGAAGAAGGAGGTATGATAGGGAGGAGAGGAAGAAGGGGGTACGATAGGTAGGAGAGGAAGAAGGGGGTACGATAGGGAAGAAAAGAAGAGGGGGAGAGGGAAGAGAGGAAGAGGGGGTACGGTAAGGAAGAGAGGAAGGGGGGTACAGTAGGGAGGAGAGGAAGAGGGGGGGTACGGTAGGTAGGAGAGGAAGAAGGGGGTACGATAGGGAAGAGAGGAAGAGGGGGTACGGTAGGGAAGAGAGGAAGAGGGGGTACGGTAGGGAAGAGAGGAAGAGGGGGTACAGTAGGGAGGAGAGGAAGAGGGGGTACGGTAGGGAGGAGAGGAAGAGGGGGTACGGTAGGGAGGAGAGGAAGAAGGGGGAGTAGGGTAGGGAGGAGAGTAAGAAGGGGGAGTACGATAGGGAGCAGAGTAAGAAGGGTGTACGATAGGGAGGAGAGGAAGAGGGGGGGTACGATAGGGAGGAGAGGAAGAAGGGGGTACGATAGGGAGGAGAGGAAGAAGGGGGTACGATAGGGAGGAGAGGAAGAGGGGGTACGATAGGTAGGAGAGGAAGAAGGGGGTACGATAGGGAGGAGAGGAAGAGGGGGGTACGGTAGGGAAGAGAGGAAGAGGGGGTACGGTAGGGAAGAGGGGGAGGGAAGAGAGGAAGAGGGGGGTACGGTAGGGAGGAGAGGAAGAGGGGGTACGGTAGGGAGGAGAGGAAGAGGGGGTACGGTAGGGAAGAGAGGAAGAGGGGAGTACAGTGGGGAGGAGAGGAAGGACGGTAGGGAGGAGAGGAAGAGGGGAGTAATGTAGGGAGGAGAGGAAGAGGGGGATACGTAGGGAGGAGAGGAAGAGGGGGTTCGGTAGGGAGGAGAGGAAGAGAGGGGGGGTATGATAGGGAAGAGAGGAAGAAGGGGGGGTAAGAAAGGGAGCAGAAGAAGAATTGGGGGTACGATAGGGAGGAGAGGAAGAGGGGAGTACGGTAGGGAGGTGAGGAAGAGGGGGGTACGATAGGGAGGAGAGGAAGAAGGGGGTACGATAGGGAGGAGAGGAAGAAGGGGGTACGATAGGGAGGAGAGGAAGAAGGGGGTAAGGTAGGGAGGAGAGGAAGAAGGGGGGTACGATAGGGAGGAGAGGAAGAAGGGGGGTACGATAGGGAGGAGAGGAAGAAGGGGGAGTACGATAGGGAGGAGAGGAAGAGGGGGGTACAATAAGGAGGAGAGGAAGAAGGAGGTATGATAGGGAGGAGAGGAAGAAGGAGGGATGATAGGGAGGAGAGGAAGAAGGAGGTATGATAGGGAGGAGAGGATGAAGGGGGTATGATAGGGAGGAGAGGATGAAGGAGGTATGATAGGGAGTAGAGGAAGAAGGAGGTATAATAGGGAGGAGAGGAAGAAGGAGGTATGATAGGGAGGAGAGGAAGAAGGAGATATGATAGGGAGGAGAGGAAGAAGGAGGGATGATAGGGAGGAGAGGAAGAAGGAGGTATGATAGGGAGGAGAGGATGAAGGGGGTACGATAGGTAGGAGAGGAAGAAGGGGGTACGATAGGGAGGAGAGGAAGAGGGGTACGGTAGGGAAGAGAGGAAGAGGGGGTACGGTAGGGAAGAGAGGAAGAGGGGGGTACGGTAGGGAGGAGAGGAAGAGGGGGGTACGGTAGGGAGGAGAGGAAGAGGGGGGTACGGTAGGGAGGAGAGGAAGAAGGGGGAGTAGGGTAGGGAGGAGAGGAAGAAGGGGGAGTACGATAGGGAGGAGAGTAAGAAGGGGGTACGATAGGGAGGAGAGGAAGAGGGGGTACGATAGGGAGGAGAGGAAGAAGGGGTACGATAGGGAGGAGAGGAAGAAGGGGGGTACAATAGGTACGAGAGGAAGAGGGGGTACGATAGGTAGGAGAGGAAGAAGGGGGTACGATAGGGAGGAGAGGAAGAGGGGGGTACGGTAGGGAAGAGAGGAAGAGGGGGTACGGTAGGGAAGAGAGGAAGAGGGGTACGGTAGGGAAGAGAGGAAGAGGGGGGTACGGTAGGGAGGAGAGGAAGAGGGGGTACGGTAGGGAGGAGAGGAAGAAGGGGGAGTAGGGTAGGGAGGAGAGGAAGAAGGGGGGTACGATAGGGAGGAGAGTAAGAAGGGTGTACGATAGGGAGGAGAGGAAGAGGGGGTACGATAGGGAGGAGAGTAAGAGGGGGTACGGTAGGGAAGAGAGGAAGAGGGGGTACGGTAGGGAGGAGAGGAAGAGGGGGACGGTAGGGAAGAGGGAAGAGGGGGGTACGGTAGGGAGGAGAGGAAGAGGGGGGGGGGTACGGTAGGGAGGAGAGGAAGAGGGGGGTACGGTAGGGAAGAGAGGAAGAGGGGAGTACGGTGGGGGAGGAGAGGAAGAGGGGAGTAATGTAGGGAGGAGAGGAAGAGGGGGTACGGTAGGGAGGAGAGGAAGAGGGGGTTCGGTAGGGAGGAGAGGAAGAGGGGGGTATGATAGGGAAGAGAGGAAGAAGGGGGGTACGAAAGGGAGGAGAGGAAGAATTGGGGGTACGATAGGGGGAGGAAGAGACGGTAGGGAGGAGAGGAGAGGGGGTACGATAGGGAGGAGAGGAAGAAGGGGGTACGATAGGGAGGAGAGGAAGAAGGGGGAACGATAGGGAGGAGAGGAAGAAGGGGGTAAGGTAGGGAGGAGAGGAAGAAGGGGGTACGATAGGGAGGAGAGGAAGAAGGGGGTACGATAGGGAGGAGAGGAAGAAGGTGGAGTACGATAGGGAGGAGAGGAAGAGGGGGTACAATAAGGAGGAGAGGAAGAAGGAGGTATGATAGGGAGGAGAGGAAGAAGGAGGGATGATAGGGAGGAGAGGAAGAAGGAGGTATGATAGGGAGGAGAGGATGAAGGGGGTATGATAGGGAGGAGAGGATGAAGGAGGTATGATAGGGAGTAGAGGAAGAAGGAGGTATAATAGGGAGGAGAGGCAGAAGGAGGTATGATAGGGAGGAGAGGAAGAAGGAGATATGATAGGGAGGAGAGGAAGAAGGAGGGATGATAGGGAGGAGAGGAAGAAGGAGGTATGATAGGGAGGAGAGGATGAAGGGGGTACGATAGGTAGGAGAGGAAGAAGGGGGGTACGATAGGGAGGAGAGGAAGAGGGGGGTACGGTAGGGAAGAGAGGAAGAGGGGGTACGGTAGGGAAGAGAGGAAGAGGGGGTACGGTAGGGAGGAGAGGAAGAGGGGGTACGGTAGGGAGGAGAGGAAGAGGGGGTACGGTAGGGAGGAGAGGAAGAAGGGGGAGTAGGGTAGGGAGGAGAGGAAGAAGGGGGAGTACGATAGGGAGGAGAGTAAGAAGGGGGTACGATAGGGAGAGAGAGGAAGAGGGGGTACGATAGGGAGGAGAGGAAGAAGGGGGTACGATAGGGAGGAGAGGAAGAAGGGGGGTACAATAGGTAGGAGAGGAAGAGGGGGTACGATAGGTAGGAGAGGAAGAAGGGGGGTACGATAGGGAGGAGAGGAGAGGGGGTACGGTAGGGAAGAGAGGAAGAGGGGGTACGGTAGGGAAGAGAGGAAGAGGGGGTACGGTAGGGAAGAGAGGAAGAGGGGGTACGGAGGGAGGAGAGGAAGAGGGGGTACGGTAGGGAGGAGAGGAAGAAGGGGAGTAGGGTAGGGAGGAGAGGAAGGAAGGGGAGTACGATAGGGAGGAGAGTAAGAAGGGTGTACGATAGGGAGGAGAGGAAGAGGGGGTACGATAGGGAGGAGAGGAAGAGGGGGTACGGTAGGGAAGAGAGGAAGAGGGGGTACGGTAGGGAGGAGAGGAAGAGGGGGTACGGTAGGGAAGAGAGGAAGAGGGGGGTACGGTAGGGAGGAGAGGAAGAGGGGGGTACGGTAGGGAGGAGAGGAAGAGGGGGTACGGTAGGGAAGAGAGGAAGAGGGGAGTACGGTGGGGAGGAGAGGAAGAGGGGAGTAATGTAGGGAGGAGAGGAAGAGGGGGTACGGTAGGGAGGAGAGGAAGAGGGGGGTTCGGTAGGGAGGAGAGGAAGAGGGGGGGTATGATAGGGAAGAGAGGAAGAAGGGGGGGTACGAAGGGAGGAGAGCATAAATAGAATTGGGGGTACGATAGGGAGGAGAGGAAGAGGGGAGTACGGTAGGGAGGAGAGGAAGAGGGGGGTACGATAGGGAGGAGAGGAAGAAGGGGGTACGATAGGGAGGAGAGGAAGAAGGGGGAACGATAGGGAGGAGAGGAAGAAGGGGGTAAGGTAGGGAGGAGAGGAAGAAGGGGGGTACGATAGGGAGGAGAGGAAGAAGGGGGGTACGATAGGGAGGAGAGGAAGAAGGTGGAGTACGATAGGGAGGAGAGGAAGAGGGGGGTACAATAAGGAGGAGAGGAAGAAGGAGGTATGATAGGGAGGAGAGGAAGAAGGAGGTATGATAGGGAGGAGAGGAAGAAGGAGGTATGATAGGGAGGAGAGGATGAAGGGGGTATGATAGGGAGGAGAGGAAGAAGGAGGTATGATAGGGAGGAGAGGATGAAGGGGTATGATAGGGAGGAGAGGATGAAGGTGGTATGATAGGGAGGAGAGGAAGAAGGAGGTATGATAGGGGGAAGAAGGGGGGTATGATGGGGAGGAGAGGAAGAAGGGGGGATGATAGGGAGGAGAGGACGAAGGGGGTATGATAGGGAGGAGTGGAAGAAGGGGGGTATGATAGGGAGGAGAGTAAGAAGGAGGTATGATAGGGAGGAGAGGAAGAAGGAGATATGATAGGGAGGAGAGGAAGAAGGGGGGTATGATAGGGAGGAGAGGAAGAGGGGTGTACGGTAGGGAAGAGAGGAAGAGGGGGTACGGTAGGGAAGAGAGGAAGAGGGGGGTACGGTAGGGAGGAGAGGAAGAGGGGGGTACGGTAGGGAGAGAGAGGAAGAAGGGGGAGTAGGGTAGGGAGGAGAGGAAGAAGGGAGTACGATAGGGAGGAGAGTAAGAAGGGGGTACGATAGGGAGGAGAGGAAGAGGGGGTACGATAGGGAGGAGAGGAAGAGGGGGTACGGTAGGGAAGAGAGGAAGAGGGGGTACGGTATGGAGGAGAGGAAGAGGGGGTACGGTAGGGAAGAGAGGAAGAGGGGGTACGGTAGGGAGGAGAGGAAGAGGGGGGTACGGTAGGGAGGAGAGGAAGAGGGGGTACGGTAGGGAAGAGAGGAAGGGAGTACGGTGGGGAGGAGAGGAAGAGGGAGTAATGTAGGGAGGAGAGGAAGAGGGGGTACGGTAGGGAGGAGAGGAAGAGGGGGGTTCGGTAGGGAGGAGAGGAAGAAGGGGAGTAGGGTAGGGAGGATAGGAAGAAGTGGGAGTACGATAGGGAGGAGAGTAAGAAGGGGGTACGATAGGGAGGAGAGGAAGAGGGGGTACGATAGGGAGGAGAGGAAGAGGGGGGGTAGGGAAGAGAGGAAGAGGGGGGGTACGTAGGGAGGAGAGGAAGAGGGGGTACGGTAGGGAGGAGAGGAAGAAGGGGGAGTAGGGTAGGGAGGAGAGGAAGAAGGGGAGTACGATAGGGGGAGGAGAGTAAGAAGGGGTACGATAGGGAGGAGAGGAAGAGGGGGGTACGATAGGGAGGAGAGGAAGAGGGGGTACGGTAGGGAAGAGAGGAAGAGGGGGGTACGATAAGGAGGAGAGGAAGAAGGAGGTAGGATAGGGAGGAGAGGAAGAAGGAGGTATGATAGGGAGGAGAGGAAGAAGGAGGTGATAGGGAGGATAGGGAAGGGGGTATGATAGGGAGGAAGAAGAAGGAGGTATGATAGGGAGGAGAGGATGAAGGGGGTATGATAGGGAGGGGAGAGGAAGAAGGAGGTATGATAGGGAGGAGAGGAAGAAGGGGGATGATAGGGAGGAGAGGATGAAGGGGGTATGATAGGGAGGAGAGGAAGAAGGGGGTATAGGATAGGGGAGGAAGAAGGAGTATGATAGGGAGGGAGAGGAAGAAGGGGTGATAGGGAGGAGAGGAAGAAGGGGGGGTGATAGGGAGGAGAGGGAGGTAGTAGGGGAGAGGAAGAGGGGGTACGGTAGGGAAGAGAGGAAGAGGGGGGGGTACGGATAGGGAGGAGAGGAAGAGGGGGTACGGTAGGGAGGAGAGGAAGAAGGGGGGTAGGATAGGGAGGAGAGGAAGAAGGGGGAGGAGGATAGGGAGGAGAGAGGGAAGAAGGGGGTACGATAGGGAGGAGAGGAAGAGGGGGGTACGATAGGGAGGAGAGGAAGAGGGGGTACGGTAGGGAAGAGAGGAAGAGGGGGGTACGGTATGGAGGAGAGGAAGAGGGGGTACGGTAGGGAAGAGAGGAAGGGGGGGGTACGGTAGGGAGGAGAGGAAGAGGGGGTACGGTAGGGAGGAGAGGAAGAGGGGGTACGGTAGGGAAGAGAGGAAGAGGGAGTACGGTGGGGAGGAGAGGAAGAGGGAGTAATGTAGGGAGGAGAGGAAGAGGGGGTACGGTAGGGAGGAGAGGAAGAGGGGGGTTCGGTAGGGAGAGAGGAAGAAGGGGGAGTAGGGTAGGGAGGATAGGAAGAAGTGGGAGTACGATAGGGAGGAGAGTAAGAAGGGGGTACGATAGGGAGGAGAGGAAGAGGGGGGTACGATAGGGAGGAGAGGAAGAGGGGGTACGGTAGGGAAGAGAGGAAGAGGGGGGTACGGTAGGGAGGAGAGGAAGAGGGGGGTACGGTAGGGAGGAGAGGAAGAAGGGGGAGTAGGGTAGGGAGGAGAGGAAGAAGGGGGAGTACGATAGGGAGGAGAGTAAGAAGGGGGTACGATAGGGAGGAGAGGAAGAGGGGGTACGATAGGGAGGAGAGGAAGAGGGGGTACGGTAGGGAAGAGAGGAAGAGGGGGTACGGTAGGGAGGAGAGGAAGAGGGGGTACGGTAGGGACGAGAGGAAGAGGGGATACGGTAGGGAGGAGAGGAAGAGGGGGGTACGGTAGGGAGGAGAGGAAGAGGGGGGTACGGTAGGGAAGAGAGGAAGAGGGGAGTACGGTGGGGAGGAGAGGAAGAGGGAGTAATGTAGGGAGGAGAGGAAGAGGGGGGTACGGTAGGGAGGAGAGGAAGAGGGGGGTTCGGTAGGGAGGAGAGGAAGAGGGGGGTATGATAGGGAAGAGAGGAAGAAGGGGGTACGAAAGGGAGGAGAGGAAGAATTGGGGGTACGATAGGGAGGGAGAGGAAGAGGGGAGTACGGTAGGTAGGAGAGGAAGAGGGGGTACGATAGGGAGGAGAGGAAGAAGGGGGTACGATAGGGAGGAGAGGAAGAAGGGGGAACAATAGGGAAGAGAGGAAGAAGGGGGTAAGGTAGGGAGGAGAGGAAGAAGGGGGGTACGATAGGGAGGAGAGGAAGAAGGGGGTACGATAGGGAGGAGAGGAAGAAGGGGGAGTACGATAGGGAGGAGAGGAAGAGGGGGGTACAATAAGGAGGAGAGGAAGAAGGAGGTATGATAGGGAGGAGAGGAAGAAGGAGGTATGATAGGGAGGAGAGGAAGAAGGAGGTATGATAGGGAGGAGAGGATGAAGGGGGTATGATAGGGAGGAGAGGAAGAAGGAGGTATGATAGGGAGGAGAGGAAGAAGGAGGTATGATAGGGAGGAGAGGATGAAGGTGGTATGATAGGGAGGAGAGGAAGAAGGAGGTATGATAGGGGGGAAGAAGGGGGTATGATGGGGAGGAGAGGAAGAAGGGGGATGATAGGGAGGAGAGGAAGAAGGGGGTATGATAGGGAGGAGTGGAAGAAGGGGGTATGATAGGGAGGAGAGGAAGAAGGAGGTATGATAGGGAGGAGAGGAAGAAGGGGGTATGATAGGGAGGAGAGGAAGAGGGGGTGTACGGTAGGGAAGAGAGGAAGAGGGGACGGTAGGGAAGAGAGGAAGAGGGGGTACGGTAGGGAGGAGAGGAAGAGGGGGTACGGTAGGGAGGAGAGGAAGAAGGGGGAGTAGGGTAGGGAGGAGAGGAAGAAGGGGGAGTACGATAGGGAGGAGAGTAAGAAGGGGGTACGATAGGGAGGAGAGGAAGAGGGGGGTACGATAGGGAGGAGAGGAAGAGGGGGTACGGTAGGGAAGAGAGGAAGAGGGGGGTACGGTATGGAGGAGAGGAAGAGGGGGGTACGGTAGGGAAGAGAGGAAGAGGGGGTACGGTAGGGAGGAGAGGAAGAGGGGGTACGGTAGGGAGGAGAGGAAGAGGGGGTACGGTAGGGAAGAGAGGAAGAGGGGAGTACGGTGGGGGGGGAGGAGAGGAAGAGGGGAGTAATGTAGGGAGGAGAGGAAGAGGGGGGTACGGTAGGGAGGAGAGGAAGAGGGGGGTTCGGTAGGGAGGAGAGGAGGAAGGGGGAGTAGGGTAGGGAGGATAGGAAGAAGTGGGAGTACGATAGGGAGGAGAGTAAGAAGGGGGTACGATAGGGAGGAGAGGAAGAGGGGGTACGATAGGGAGGAGAGGAAGAGGGGTACGGTAGGGAAGAGAGGAAGAGGGGGGTACGGTAGGGAGGAGAGGAAGAGGGGGTACGGTAGGGAGGAGAGGAAGAAGGGGGAGTAGGGTAGGGAGGAGAGGAAGAAGGGGAGTACGATAGGGAGGAGAGTAAGAAGGGGGTACGATAGGGAGGAGAGGAAGAGGGGGGTACGATAGGGAGGAGAGGAAGAGGGGGGTACGGTAGGGAAGAGAGGAAGAGGGGGGTACGGTAGGGAGGAGAGGAAGAGGGGGTACGGTAGGGACGAGAGGAAGAGGGGGATACGGTAGGGAGGAGAGGAAGAGGGGGTACGGTAGGGAGGAGAGGAAGAGGGGGTACGGTAGGGAAGAGAGGAAGAGGGGAGTACGGTGGGGAGGAGAGGAACGAGGGGATTAATGTAGGGAGGAGAGGAAGAGGGGGGGTACGGTAGGGAGGAGAGGAAGAGGGGGTTCGGTAGGGAGGAGAGGAAGAGGGGGGTATGATAGGGAAGAGAGGAAGAAGGGGGGTACGAAAGGGAGGAGAGGAAGAATTGGGGGTACGATAGGGAGGAGAGGAAGAGGGAGACGGTAGGGAGGAGAGGAAGAGGGGGGTACGATAGGGGGAGGAGAGGAAGAAGGGGGTACGATAGGGAGGAGAGGAAGAAGGGGGAACAATAGGGAGGAGAGGAAGAAGGAGGTAAGGTAGGGAGGAGAGGAAGAAGGGGGGTACGATAGGGAGGAGAGGAAGAAGGGGGGTACGATAGGGAGGAGAGGAAGAAGGGGGAGTACGATAGGGAGGAGAGGAAGAGGGGGTACAATAAGGAGGAGAGGAAGAAGGGAGGTATGATAGGGAGGAGAGGAAGAAGGAGGTATGATAGGGAGGAGAGGAAGAAGGAGGTATGATAGGGAGGAGAGGATGAAGGGGGTATGATAGGGAGGAGAGGAAGAAGGAGGTATGATAGGGAGGAGAGGAAGAAGGAGGTATGATAGGGAGGAGAGGATGAAGGTGGTATGATAGGGAGGAGAGGAAGAAGGAGGTATGATAGGGGGAAGAAGGGGGGTATGATGGGGAGGAGAGGAAGAAGGGGGGATGATAGGGAGGAGAGGAAGAAGGGGGGGTATGATAGGGAGGAGTGGAAGAAGGAGATATGATAGGGAGGAGAGGATGAAGGGGGTATGATAGGGAGGAGAGGATGAAGGTGGTATGATAGGGAGGAGAGGAAGAAGGAGATATGATAGGGAGGAGAGGAAGAAGGGGGGTATGATAGGGAGGGAGGAAGAAGGAGATATGATAGGGAGGGAGAGGATGAAGGGGGTATGATAGGGAGGAGAGGATGAAGGTGGTATGATAGGGAGGAGAGGAAGAAGGAGATATGATAGGGAGGAGAGGATGAAGGGGGTATGATAGGGAGGAGAGGATGAAGGTGGTATGATAGGGAGGAGAGGATGAAGGTGGTATGATAGGGAGGGAGAGGATGAAGGGGTATGATAGGGAGGAGAGGATGAAGGTGGTATGATAGGGAGGAGAGGAAGAAGGAGGTATGATAGGGGGGGAAGAAGGGGGGTATGATGGGGAGGAGAGGAAGAAGGGGGATGATAGGGAGGAGAGGAAGAAGGGGGTATGATAGGGAGGAGTGGAAGAGGGGGGTATGATAGGGAGGAGAGTAAGAAGGAGGTATGATAGGGAGGAGAGGAAGAAGGAGATATGATAGGGAGGAGAGGAAGAAGGGGGTATGATAGGGAGGAGAGGAAGAAGAGGGGTATGATAGGGAGGAGAGGAGAAGGAGGTATGATAGGGAGGAGAGGAAGAAGGAGGTATGATAGGGAGGAGAGGGAGAAGGAGGTATGATAGGGAGGAGAGAAAGAAGGGGGTATGATAGGGAGGAGAGGAAGAAGGGGGGTATGATAGGGGAGGAGAGGAAGAAGGGGGGTATGATAGGGAGGAGAGGAAGAAGGAGGTATGATATGGAGGAGAGGAAGAAGGAGGTATGATAGGGAAGAGAGGAAGAAGGGGTGTGTGATAGGGAGGAGAGGGAGAAGGAGGTATGATTGGGAGGAGAGGAAGAAGGGGGTATGATAGGGAGGAGAGGAAGAAGGGGGGTATGATAGGGAGGAGAGGAAGAAGGAGGTATTATAGGGAGGAGAGGAAGAAGGGGGTATGATAGGGAGGAGTGGAAGAAGGGGGATATGATAGGGAAGAGAGGAAGAATGAGGTATGATTGGGAGGAGAGAAAGAAGGGGGGGTATGATAGGGAGGAGAGGAAGAAGAGGGGGTATGATAGGGAGGAGAGGAAGAAGGAGGTATGATAGGGAGGAGAGGAAGAAGGGGGGTATGTTAGGGAGGAGAGGAAGAGGGGGTACGGTAGGGAGGAGAGGAAGAGGGGAGTACGGTGGGGAGGAGAGGAAGAGGGGGTACGGTAGGGAGGTGAGGAAGAGGGGAGTAATGTAGGGAGGAGAGGAAGAAGGGGGTACGATAGGGAGGAGAGGAAGAGGGGGGTTCGGTAGGGAGGAGAGGAAGAGGGGGGTATGATAGGGAAGAGAGGAAGAAGGGGGGGTACGATAGGGAGGAGAGGAATAATTGGGGGTACGATAGGGAGGAGAGGAAGAGGGGAGTACGGTAGTGAGGAGAGGACGAGGGGGGTACGATAGGGAGGAGAGGAAGAAGGGGGTAAGGTAGGGAGGAGAGGAAGAAGGGGGGTACGATAGGGAGGAGAGGAAGAAGGGGGGTACGATAGGGAGGAGAGGAAGAAGGGGGTACGATAGGTAGGAGAGGAAGAGGGGGTCCGATAGGTAGGAGAGGAAGAAGGGGGTACGATAGGGAGGAGAGGAAGAAGGGGGGTACGATAGGGAGGAGAGGAAGAGGGGGTACGGTAGGGAAGAGAGGAAGAGGGGAGTACGGTGGGGAGGAGAGGAAGAGGGGAGTAATGTAGGGAGGAGAGGAAGAGGGGGGTACGGTAGGGAGGAGAGGAAGAGGGGGTTGGTAGGGAGGAGAGGATGAGGGGGTTCGGTAGGGAGGAGAGGAAGAGGGGGGTATGATAGGGAAGAGAGGAAGAAGGGGGGTACGAAAGGGAGGAGAGGAAGAATTGGGGGTACGATAGGGAGGAGAGGAAGAGGGGAGTACGGTAGGGAGGAGAGGAAGAGGGGGTACGATAGGGAGGAGAGGAAGAAGGGGGTACGATAGGGAGGAGAGGAAGAAGGGGGTACGATAGGGAGGAGAGGAAGAAGGGGGTAAGGTAGGGAGGAGAGGAAGAAGGGGGGTACGATAGGGAGGAGAGGAAGAAGGGGGGTACGATAGGGAGGAGAGGAAGAAGGGGGAGTACGATAGGGAGGAGAGGAAGAGGGGGGTACAATAAGGAGGAGAGGAAGAAGGAGGTATGATAGGGAGGAGAGGAAGAAGGAGTTATGATAGGGAGGAGAGGAAGAAGGAGGTATGATATGGAGGAGAGGATGAAGGGGGTATGATAGGGAGGAGAGGAAGAAGGAGGTATGATAGGGGGAAGAAGGGGGTATGATGGGGAGGAGAGGATGAAGGGGGATGATAGGGAGGAGAGGAAGAAGGGGGGTATGATAGGGAGGAGAGGACGAAGGGGGTATGATAGGGAGGAGTGGAAGAAGGGGGGGTATGATAGGGAGGAGAGTAAGAAGGAGGTATAATAGGGAGGAGAGGAAGAAGGAGGTATGATAGGGAGGAGAGGAAGAAGGAGGTATGATAGGGAGGAGAGGAAGAGGGGGGTATGATAGGGAGGAGAGGAAGAAGGAGGTATGATAGGGAGGAGAGGAAGAGGGGGGTATGATAGGGAGGAGAGGAAGAAGGGGGTACGATAGGGAGGAGAGGGAGAAGGGGGGGTACGATAGGGAGTAGAGGGAGAAGGGGGGTATGATAGGGAGGAGAGGAAGAAGAGGGGGTTCGGTAGGGAGGAGAGGAAGAGGGGGGGTATGATAGGGAAGAGAGGAAGAAGGGGGGGGTACGAAAGGGAGGAGAGGAAGAATTGGGGGTACGATAGGGAGGAGAGGAAGAGGGGAGTACGGTAGGGAGGAGAGGAAGAGGGGGGTACGATAGGGAGGAGAGGAAGAAGGGGGTACGATAGGGAGGAGAGGAAGAAGGGGGAACAATAGGGAGGAGAGGAAGAAGGGGGTAAGTTAGGGAGGAGAGGAAGAAGGGGGGTACGATAGGGAGGAGAGGAAGAAGGGGGGTACGATAGGGAGGAGAGGAAGAAGGGGGAGTACGATAGGGAGGAGAGGAAGAGGGGGGTACAATAAGGAGGAGAGGAAGAAGGAGGTATGATAGGGAGGAGAGGAAGAAGGAGGTATGATAGGGAGGAGAGGATGAAGGGGGTATGATAGGGAGGAGAGGATGAAGGTGGTATGATAGGGAGGAGAGGAAGAAGGAGGTATGATAGGGGGAAGAAGGGGGGTATGATGGGGAGGAGAGGAAGAAGGGGGGATGATAGGGAGGAGAGGAAGAAGGGGGTATGATAGGGAGGAGTGGAAGAAGGGGGGGGGTATGATAGGGAGGAGAGTAAGAAGGAGGTATGATAGGGAGGAGAGGAAGAAGGAGATATGATAGGGAGGAGAGGATGAAGGGGGTATGATAGGGAGGAGAGGATGAAGGTGGTATGATAGGGAGGAGAGGATGAAGGTGGTATGATAGGGAGGAGAGGATGAAGGGGGTATGATAGGGAGGAGAGGATGAAGGTGGTATGATAGGGAGGAGAGGAAGAAGGAGGTATGATAGGGGGAAGAAGGGGGGTATGATGGGGAGGAGAGGAAGAAGGGGGGATGATAGGGAGGAGAGGAAGAAGGGGGTATGATAGGGAGGAGTGGAAGAAGGGGGGGTATGATAGGGAGGAGAGTAAGAAGGAGGTATGATAGGGAGGAGAGGAAGAAGGAGATATGATAGGGAGGAGAGGAAGAAGGGGGGTATGATAGGGAGGAGAGGAAGAAGGGGGGTATGATAGGGAGGAGAGGACGAAGGAGGTATGATAGGGAGGAGAGGAAGAAGGAGGTATGATAGGGAGGAGAGGGAGAAGGAGGTATGATAGGGAGGAGAGAAAGAAGGGGGGTATGATAGGGAGGAGAGGAAGAAGGGGGGGGTATGATAGGGAGGAGAGGAAGAAGGGGGGGTATGATAGGGAGGAGAGGAAGAAGGAGGTATGATATGGAGGAGAGGAAGAAGGAGGTATGATAGGGAAGAGAGGAAGAAGGGGGTGTGTGATAGGGAGGAGAGGGAGAAGGAGGTATGATTGGGAGGAGAGGAAGAAGGGGGGTATGATAGGGAGGAGAGGAAGAAGGGGGGGTATGATAGGGAGGAGAGGAAGAAGGAGGTATTATAGGGAGGAGAGGAAGAAGGGGGGTATGATAGGGAGGAGTGGAAGAAGGGGGGATATGATAGGGAAGAGAGGAAGAATGAGGTATGATTGGGAGGAGAGAAAGAAGGGGGGGTATGATAGGGAGGAGAGGAAGAAGAGGGGGTATGATAGGGAGGAGAGGAAGAAGGAGGTATGATAGGGAGGAGAGGAAGAAGGGGGTATGTTAGGGAGGAGAGGAAAGGGGGTACGGTAGGGAGGAGAGGAAGAGGGGAGTACGGTGGGGAGGAGAGGAAGAGGGGGGTACGGTAGGGAGGAGAGGAAGAGGGGAGTAATGTAGGGAGGAGAGGAAGAAGGGGGTACGATAGGGAGGAGAGGAAGAGGGGGTATGATAGGGAAGAGAGGAAGAAGGGGGTACGATAGGGAGGAGAGGAATAATTGGGGGTACGATAGGGAGGAGAGGAAGAGGGAGTACGGTAGTGAGGAGAGGAAGAGGGGGTACGATAGGGAGGAGAGGAAGAAGGGGGTAAGGTAGGGAGGAGAGGAAGAAGGGGGTACGATAGGGAGGAGAGGAAGAAGGGGGGTACGATAGGGAGGAGAGGAAGAAGGGGGTACGATAGGTAGGAGAGGAAGAGGGGGGTCCGATAGGTAGGAGAGGAAGAAGGGGGTACGATAGGGAGGAGAGGAAGAAGGGGGTACGATAGGGAGGAGAGGAAGAGGGGGGTACGGTAGGGAAGAGAGGAAGAGGGGAGTACGGTGGGGAGGAGAGGAAGAGGGGAGTAATGTAGGGGGAGGAGAGGAAGAGGGGGTACGGTAGGGAGGAGAGGAAGAGGGGGTTCGGTAGGGAGGAGAGGATGAGGGGGTTCGGTAGGGAGGAGAGTAAGAGGGGGGGTATGATAGGGAAGAGAGGAAGAAGGGGGGTACGAAAGGGAGGAGAGGAAGAATTGGGGGTACGATAGGGAGGAGAGGAAGAGGGGAGTACGGTAGGGAGGAGAGGAAGAGGGGGGTACGATAGGGAGGAGAGGAAGAAGGGGGTACGATAGGGAGGAGAGGAAGAAGGGGGTACGATAGGGAGGAGAGGAAGAAGGGGGTAAGGTAGGGAGGAGAGGAAGAAGGGGGTACGATAGGGAGGAGAGGAAGAAGGGGGGTACGATAGGGAGGAGAGGAAGAAGGGGAGTACGATAGGGAGGAGAGGAAGAGGGGGGTACAATAAGGAGGAGAGGAAGAAGGAGGTATGATAGGGAGGAGAGGAAGAAGGAGTTATGATAGGGAGGAGAGGAAGAAGGAGGTATGATATGGAGGAGAGGATGAAGGGGGTATGATAGGGAGGAGAGGAAGAAGGAGGTATGATAGGGGGAAGAAGGGGGTATGATGGGGAGGAGAGGATGAAGGGGGGATGATAGGGAGGAGAGGAAGAAGGGGGTATGATAGGGAGGAGAGGACGAAGGGGGTATGATAGGGAGGAGTGGAAGAAGGGGGGGGTATGATAGGGAGGAGAGTAAGAAGGAGGTATAATAGGGAGGAGAGGAAGAAGGAGGTATGATAGGGAGGAGAGGAAGAAGGAGGTATGATAGGGAGGAGAGGAAAGGGGGGTATGATAGGGAGGAGAGGAAGAAGGAGGTATGATAGGGAGGAGAGGAAGAGGTGGGTATGATAGGGAGGAGAGGAAGAAGGGGGTACGATAGGGAGGAGAGGGAGAAGGGGGGTACGATAGGGAGGAGAGGGAGAAGGGGGGTATGATAGGGAGGAGAGGAAGAAGGGGGGTACGATAGGGAGGAGAGGACGAAGGAGGTATGATAGGGAGGAGAGGAAGAAGGAGGTATGATAGGGAGGAGAGGAAGAGGGGGTATGATAGGGAGGAGAGGAAGAAGGGGGGTACGATAGGGAGGAGAGGGAGAAGGGGGGTACGATAGGGAGGAGAGGGAGAAGGGGGGTATGATAGGGAGGAGAGGAAGAAGGGGGGTATGATAGGGAGGAGAGGAAGAAGGGGGGGTATGATAGGGAGGAGAGGAAGAAGGGGGGTATGATAGGGAGGAGAGGAAGAAGGAGGTATGATATGGAGGAGAGGAAGAAGGAGGTATGATAGGGAGGAGAGGAAGAAGGGGGGGTATGATAGGGAGGAGAGGAAGAAGGGGGGGGTATGATAGGGAGGAGAGGAAGAAGGGGGGTATGATAGGGAGGAGAGGAAGAAGGAGGTATGATATGGAGGAGAGGAAGAAGGAGGTTTGATAGGGAAGAGAGGAAGAAGGGGGTGTGTGATAGGGAGGAGAGGGAGAAGGAGGTATGATTGGGAGGAGAGGAAGAAGGGGGGTATGATAGGGAGGAGAGGAAGAAGGGGGGTATGATAGGGAGGAGAGGAAGAAGGGGGGGTATGATAGGGAGGAGAGGAAGAAGGAGGTATTATAGGGAGGAGAGGAAGAAGGGGGGTATGATAGGGAGGAGAGGAAGAAGGGGGGATATGATAGGGAAGAGAGGAAGAATGAGGTATGATTGGGAGGAGAGAAAGAAGGGGGGTATGATAGGGAGGAGAGGAAGAAGATGGGGGTATGATAGGGAGGAGAGGAAGAAGGAGGTATGATAGGGAGGAGAGGAAGAAGGGGTACGGTAGGGAGGAGAGGAAGAGGGGAGTACGGTGGGGAGGAGAGGAAGAGGGGGGTACGGTAGGGAGGAGAGGAAGAGGGGAGTAATGTAGGGAGGAGAGGAAGAAGGGGGGGTACGATAGGGAGGAGAGGAAGAGGGGGGTTCGGTAGGGAGGAGAGGAAGACGGGGGGTATGATAGGGAAGAGAGGAAGAAGGGGGGGTACGATAGGGAGGAGAGGAAGAATTGGGGGTACGATAGGGAGGAGAGGAAGAGGGGAGTACGGTAGGGAGGAGAGGAAGAGGGGGGGGTATGATAGGGAGGAGAGGAAGAAGGAGGTATGATATGGAGGAGAGGAAGAAGGAGGTATGATAGGGAAGAGAGGAAGAAGGGGGTGTGTGATAGGTAGGAGAGGGAGAAGGAGGTATGATTGGG
>NC_088238.1:44117423-44127423 GCF_036934945.1 Oncorhynchus masou masou
GTGTATGTGTGTACCGTTGTGTGTGTATGTGTGTGTGTGTGTACGTGTGTGTGTGTGTGTGTGTGCAGGTGTGTGTGTGTACAGGTGTGTGTGTGTGTGTGTGTGTGTGTGTGTGTGTGTGTGTGTGTGTGTGTGTGTGTGTGTGTGTGTGTGTACAGGTGTGTGTGTGTGTGTGTGTGTATGTGTGTGCAGGTGTGTTTGTACAGGTGTGTGTGTGTGTGTGTGTGTGTGTGTGTGTACAGGTGTGTGTGTACAGGTGTGTGTGTGTGTGTGTACAGGTGTGTGTGTGTGTACAGGTGTGTGTGTGTACAGGTGTGTGTGTGTGTGTGTAAAGGTGTGTGCGTTTGTGTGTACAGGTGCGTACGTGTGTTCACATGTGTGTACAGGTGTGTGTACAGGTGTGTGTGTGTGTGTGTGTACAAGTGTGTGTGTGTGTGTACAGGTGTATATGTGTACAGGTGTGTGCGTGTGTACAGGTGTGTGTGTTTGTGTGTACAGGTGCGTATGTGTGTTCAGGTGTGTGTGTACAAGTGTGTGTACAGGTGTGTGTGTGTACAGGTGTGTGTGTGTGTGTGTGTGTGTCTGTGTACAGGTGTGTGTGTGTGTGTGTACAGGTGTGTGTGTGTACAGTTATGTGTGTGTGTGTGTGCGCAGGTGTGTGTGCGCAGGTGTGTGTGTGTGCGCAGGTGTGTGTGTGTGTGTGTACAGGTGTATATGTGTACAGGTGTGTGTGTGTACACATGTGTGTTCAGGTGTGTGTGTTTGTGTGTACAGGTGCGTATGTTTGTTCAGGTCGGTGTGTACAGGTGTTTGTGTGTGTGTACAGGTGTTTGTGTGTGTGTTTACAGGTGTGTGTGTGTGTGTGTGTAATCATGCCCTATGGCCATAATAAAGTGTCTGAAATGTTAACTTTTAAATCATCTTTACAGAGCATGCCAGTTAAATGACTATGACATTTATCTATTATTTGATGTATAGTTTCTGTATGGTCTGGGAGGCCTCATTAATTTAGTTAATTGTGTGTGTCTGTGTGTGTGTGTGTGTGTGTGTGTACGTGTGCGCGCACACCTGCTGTGTGTGTGTTATTAATGTCACCGTTTAATGTAATTCTCATGTTCATTCATCAACGACCATTTGCGACCAGAAAGTGTGTGTGTGTGTGTGTTGCGTCAGCGTGTTGCGTGAATATATGATAGATGTATGTCTTTATGAAAGTGTGTGTGTGTGTGTTGCGTCAGTGTTTCGCATGAATATATGATAGATGTATGTCTTTATGAAAGTGTGTGTGTGAGTCACACATCATAGAGCCTGTTTTAACACTGAAGCTCTGAAATAAAGCATTGATTGATGTTTCCTGCAACTATGTAGAGATGTGAAGTGTGTATGTGTGTGTATGTGTGTGTATGATTCATTAAGTCATGGGATAGATAGACCCTTTTGTGAATAATTTGCTGAAACATCAGTGGAGTAGACTTTCATCTAGAATTACTCAAAGCCAGACTGGGACTAGTTGATGGTGTCTGTGAATGCTTGCAAACTAAGGGACCATAACACACATTTTCACATATATCCAGCCTGATCACTAGAAAGACTTTGATTTTGGGCATTTGAAAAGGTACTGAGAGCGTCAGTATACTGTATGCATTCCTCTGCAAACAGAAGAAAAACACGCTAACCCAGCAGTGGCAGTGGACTCGTGAGGCGTGGATCTGACGGCGCTGCTCAGACCACTGCGCCTTACGGAGGTGTATACAACTCTCTAGCAAGTCGTGAAAATACTGGATGATACTTGATGGTATGAGGTCGGGTTGGTGTGCAGAGCCTTCTCCAAACCATAACCGGAACCACATGGATTGAATAACGAAACCTTACAGTCAAATGCTTTACTTACAAGCCCTGAACCAACAATGCAGTTTTAAGAAAATACCTGAAACAAAGTAACAAATAATTAAAGACCAGCAGTAAATAACAATAGCTGGACCATATACAGGGGTTAGCGGTACAGAGTCAACGTGGCAATGCGCGGGGGGCACCGGTGTCGAGGTAATTGAGGTAATTATGTGCATGGGGGGGTACAAATAGTCTGGGTAGCCATTTGATTAGATGTTCAGGAGTCTTCTGGCTTGGGGGTAGAAGCTGTTTAGGAGCCTCTTGGACCTAGACTTGGCCCTCCGGTACCGCTTGCCGTGCGGTAGCAGAGAGAACAGTCTCTGACTAGAGTGACTGGAGTCTTTGACAAACTATAATACATTGAATTTCGAAGGGAAACCATGAGATCTTATTAATATCCGTGTGACAGAGACAAGCACACATACAGACATAAGCCCTCTGATATCCCCTAGCCAGTAGATCATGTATTTTTCTCATTATATCTTAACACACACGGTGCAGCACACACACACCTGTTGAAGTGTGATGTACAAACACTGCTCTACACCTGCTCCATCTCACCCCGACCCCCGCCTTGTACTACTGTCTGTCTGTCTGTCTGTCTGTCTGTCTGTCTGTCTGTCTGTCTGTCTGTCTGTCTGTCTGTCTGTCTGTCTGTCTGTCTGCCTGCCTGCCTGCCTGCCTGCCTGCCTGCCTGCCTGCCTGCCTGTCTGTCTGTCTGTCTGTCTGTCTGTCTGTCTGTCTGTCTGTCTGTCTCAGCTGGCCCCTTTCTCTCTCTGTCTCTGTGTTCCATTTCTCTGTGAGTGTGAGGCTGGCCCCTTTCTCTCTCTGTCTCTGTCCATTCTCCTATTTAATACTAGGCTGTCAGCGACCCTCTCCTCTCTCCTCTCTTTTCTCTACTCCCCTCCTGTCCCTTTCTCTTTGTTCTCTCGGACACAAGGCCTTGCAGCGAATCCAGGAATACTGAACACACACGGCCCTTCTCTCTCGCTCTCTCTCTCTTCTCATCTCCCTTCTATCCGTTTCTCTCTCTCCATCCCTTCCATCTCCTCGTCCATCTGTTAGCTCTGTCCATCTGGCTGCTGTATGTGTGCGTTGCAGTGTAAAGGGCAGGTGATTGCTGTTCTCCCTGTGCGACTGTGTGTGTGTGACTGTGTGTGTGTGCGCCTTTGTGATTGACTGTGTGTGACTGACTGTGTGTGTGATTGCTATTCCCAGTGAGTCAGTGTGTGTGTGTGTGACTGTGTGTTTGTGCACGCACGACTGTGTGTTTCACCGTGTGTGTGTGTGACCACGTGTGTGTGACTGTGGTGTTTAATGTTTGACTGGACCTATCTCCTGGTGTGGACAGGGGGTCGACTGACGCTCCATTGATTTGTATGGAAAAGCAGCCTGTTCACACAGCAGGGCCCTGTCTCTCCTCTCTCCTCTACCCTCTCCTCTTCCTCGCTCTGCTCTCCCTGTCACACACGCTACACTCCCGCTTTCTTTCTCCCGTTCCCTCTCTTTCTCCGTCTCTCTCTCTTTACGTCTCTCCCTGTCTTATTGTTCCTTTCCCCCCCTCTCCGTCTCACTCTCTGTCTCTTATTGTTCCTTTCCCCCCTCTCCATCTCCGTCTCCCTCTCTTATTGTTCCTTTCCCCCCCTCTCCATCTCCCTCTCTTATTGTTCCTTTCCCCCCCTCTCCATCTCACACTCCCTCTCTTATTGTTCCTTTCCCCCCTCTCCGTCTCCCTCTCTGTCTCTTATTGTTCCTTTCCCCCTCTCCGTCTCCCTCTCTGTCTCTTATTGTTCCTTTCCCCCCTCTCCGTCTCCCTCTCCCTCTCTTATTGTTCCTTTCCCCCTCTCCGTCTCCCTCTCTTTCTCTTATTGTTCCTTTCCCCCTCTCCATCTCCCTCTCTTTCTCTTATTGTTCCTTTCCCCCCTCTCTGTCTCTTATTGTTCCTTTCCCCCTCTCCGTCTCCCTCTCTGTCTCTTATTGTTCCTTTCCCCCCTCTCCGTCTCCCTCTCTGTCTCTTATTGTTCCTTTCCCCCTCTCCGTCTCCCTCTCTGTCTCTTATTGTTCCTTTCCCCCTCTCCATCTCCCTCTCCCTCTCTTATTGTTCCTTTCCCCCTCTCCGTCTCCCTCTCTGTCTCTTATTGTTCCTTTCCCCCCTCCCCATCTCCCTCTCTTATTGTTCCTTTCCCCCCTCTCCGTCTCCCTCTCTGTCTCTTATTGTTCCTTTCCCCCCTCTCCGTCTCCCTCTCCCTCTCTTATTGTTCCTTTCCCCCCTCTCCGTCTCCCTCTCTTTCTCTTATTGTTCCTTTCCCCCTCTCCGTCTCCCTCTCTGTCTCTTATTGTTCCTTTCCCCCTCTCCGTCTCCCTCTCTTTCTCTCATTGTTCCTTTCCCCCTCTCCGTCTCCCTCTCTTTCTCTTATTCTTCCTTTCCCCCTCTCCGTCTCCCTCTCTGTCTCTTATTGTTCCTTTCCCCCTCTCCGTCTCCCTCTCTTTCTCTCATTGTTCCTTTCCCCCTCTCCGTCTCCCTCTCTTTCTCTTATTCTTCCTTTCCCCCTCTCCGTCTCCCTCTCTTTCTCTTATTCTTCCTTTCCCCCTCTCCGTCTCCCTCTCTGTCTCTTATTGTTCCTTTGCCCCCCTCTCCGTCTCCCTCTCTGTCTCTTATTGTTCCTTTCCCCCTCTCCGTCTCCCTCTCTTTCTCTCATTGTTCCTTTCCCCCTCTCCGTCTCCCTCTCTTTCTCTTATTCTTCCTTTCCCCCTCTCCGTCCCTCTCTGTCTCTTATTGTTCCTTTCCCCCTCTCCGTCTCCCTCTCTTTCTCTCATTGTTCCTTTCCCCCCCTCTCCGTCTCCCTCTCTTTCTCTCATTGTTCCTTTCCCCCTCTCCGTCTCCCTCTCTTTCTCTTATTCTTCCTTTCCCCCTCTCCGTCTCCCTCTCTCTCTTATTCTTCCTTTCCCCCTCTCCGTCTCCCTCTCTGTCTCTTATTGTTCCTTTGCCCCCTCTCCGTCTCCCTCTCTGTCTCTTATTGTTCCTTTCCCCCTCTCCGTCTCCCTCTCTTTCTCTCATTGTTCCTTTCCCCCTCTCCGTCTCCCTCTCTTTCTCTTATTCTTCCTTTCCCCCTCTCCGTCTCCCTCTCCCTCTCTTATTGTTCCTTTCCCCCCCCTCTCCGTCTCCCTCTCTTTCTCTTATTGTTCCTTTCCCCCTCCCCATCTCCCTCTCTTATTGTTCCTTTCCCCCCTCTCCGTCTCCCTCTCTGTCTCTTATTGTTCCTTTCCCCCTCTTCCCCTCTCTTTCTCTCATTGTTCCTTTCCCTCTCCGTCTCCCTCTCTTTCTCTTATTCTTCCTTCCCCCCTCTCCATCTCCCTCTCTTTCTCTCATTGTTCCTTTCCCCCTCTCCGTCTCCCTCTCCCTCTCTTATTGTTCCTTTCCCCCTCTCCATCTCCCTCTCTGTCTCTTATTGTTCCTTTCCCCCTCTCCATCTCCCTCTCTTTCTCTCATTGTTCCTTTCCCCCTCTCCGTCTCCCTCTCTGTCTCTTGTTGTTCCTTTCCCCCTCTCCGTCTCCCTCTCTGTCTCTTATTGTTCCTTTCCACCCCTCTCCGTCTCCCTCTCTGTCTCTTATTGTTCCTTTCCCCCCTCTCCGTCTCCCTCTCTGTCTCTTATTGTTCCTTTCCCCCCTCTCCGTCTCCGTCTCCCTCTCTTATTGTTCCTTTCCCCCCCTCTCCGTCTCCCTCTCTTTCTTTTATTGTTCCTTTCCCCCCTCTCCGTCTCCCTCTCTGTCTCTTATTGTTCCTTTCCCCTCCTCTCCGTCTCCCTCTCTGTCTCTTATTGTTCCTTCCCCCCCTCTCCGTCTCCCTCTCTTTCTCTTATTCTTCCTTTCCCCCCCTCTCCGTCTCCCTCTCCCTCTCTTATTGTTCCTTTCCCCCCCTCTCCGTCTCCCTCTCTTTCTCTTATTGTTCCTTTCCCCCCCTCCCCATCTCCTCTCTTATTGTTCCTTTCCCCCTCTCCGTCTCCCTCTCTGTCTCTTATTGTTCCTTTCCCCCTCTCCGTCTCCCTCTCTTTCTCTCATTGTTCCTTTCCCCCCTCTCCGTCTCCCTCTCTTTCTCTTATTCTTCCTTTCCCCCCCTCTCCGTCTCCCTCTCCCTCTCTTATTGTTCCTTTCCCCCCCTCTCCATCTCCCTCTCTGTCTCTTATTGTTCCTTTCCCCCCTCTCCGTCTCCGTCTCCCTCTCTTATTGTTCCTTTCCCCCACTCTCCATCTCCCTCTCTGTCTCTTATTGTTCCTTTCCCCCCTCTCCGTCTCCCTCTCCCTCTCTTATTGTTCCTTTCCCCCCCTCTCCATCTCCCTCTCTGTCTCTTATTGTTCCTTTCCCCCCCTCTCCGTCTCCTCTCTTTCTCTTATTCTTCCTTTCCCCCCTCTCCGTCTCCCTCTCTTTCTCTTATTGTTCCTTTCTCCCCCTCTCCGTCTCCCTCTCTTTCTCTCATTGTTCCTTTCCCCCCCTCTCCGTCTCCCTCTCTTTCTCTCATTGTTCCTTTCCCCCCTCTCCGTCTCCCTCTCTTTCTCTCATTGTTCCTTTCTCCCCCTCTCCGTCTCCCTCTCTTTCTCTTATTCTTCCTTTCCCCCCCTCTCCGTCTCCCTCTCTTTCTCTTATTGTTCCTTTCTCCCCGTCTCCGTCTCCCTCTCTTTCTCTCATTGTTCCTTTCTCCCCCTCTCCGTCTCCCTCTCCCTCTCTTATTGTTCCTTTCCCCCCCTCTCCGTCTCCCTCTCTTTCTCTTATTGTTCCTTTCCCCCCCTCTCCGTCTCCCTCTCTGTCTCTTATTGTTCCTTTCCCCTCCTCTCCGTCTCCCTCTCTGTCTCTTATTGTTCCTTCCCCCTCTCCGTCTCCCTCTCTTTCTCTTATTCTTCCTTTCCCCCTCTCCGTCTCCCTCTCTGTCTCTTATTGTTCCTTTCCCCCCTCTCCGTCTCCCTCTCCCTCTCTTATTGTTCCTTTCCCCCCCTCTCCGTCTCCCTCTCTTTCTCTTATTGTTCCTTTCCCCCCCTCCCCATCTCCCTCTCTTATTGTTCCTTTCCCCCCCTCTCCGTCTCCCTCTCTGTCTCTTATTGTTCCTTTCCCCCCTCTCCGTCTCCCTCTCTTTCTCTCATTGTTCCTTTCCCCCCCTCTCCGTCTCCCTCTCTTTCTCTTATTCTTCCTTTCCCCCTCTCCGTCTCCCTCTCCCTCTCTTATTGTTCCTTTCCCCCCTCTCCATCTCCCTCTCTGTCTCTTATTGTTCCTTTCCCCCTCTCTGTCTCCCTCTCCCTCTCTTATTGTTCCTTTCCCCCTCTCCGTCTCCCTCTCTTTCTCTTATTGTTCCTTTCCCCCCTCCCCATCTCCCTCTCTTATTGTTCCTTTCCCCCTCTCCGTCTCCCTCTCTGTCTCTTATTGTTCCTTTCCCCCTCTCCGTCTCCCTCTCTTTCTCTCATTGTTCCTTTCCCCCTCTCCGTCTCCCTCTCTTTCTCTTATTCTTCCTTTCCCCCCCTCTCCGTCTCCCTCTCCCTCTCTTATTGTTCCTTTCCCCCTCTCCATCTCCCTCTCTGTCTCTTATTGTTCCTTTCCCCCTCTCTGTCTCCGTCTCCCTCTCTTATTGTTCCTTTCCCCCTCTCCATCTCCCTCTCTGTCTCTTATTGTTCCTTTCCCCCTCTCCGTCTCCCTCTCCCTCTCTTATTGTTCCTTTCCCCCCTCTCCATCTCCCTCTCTGTCTCTTATTGTTCCTTTCCCCCCCTCTCCGTCTCCCTCTCTTTCTCTTATTCTTCCTTTCCCCCCCTCTCCGTCTCCCTCTCTTTCTCTTATTGTTCCTTTCTCCCCCTCTCCGTCTCCCTCTCTTTCTCTCATTGTTCCTTTCTCCCCCTCTCCATCTCCCTCTCCCTCTCTTATTGTTCCTTTCTCCCCCTCTCCGTCTCCCTCTCTTTCTCTCATTGTTCCTTTCCCCCCCTCTCCGTCTCCCTCTCTTTCTCTCATTGTTCCTTTCTCCCCCTCTCCGTCTCCCTCTCTTTCTCTTATTCTTCCTTTCCCCCCCTCTCCATCTCCCTCTCTTTCTCTTATTGTTCCTTTCTCCCCCTCTCCGTCTCCCTCTCTTTCTCTCATTGTTCCTTTCTCCCCCTCTCCGTCTCCCTCTCCCTCTCTTATTGTTCCTTTCTCCCCCTCTCCGTCTCCCTCTCTTTCTCTCATTGTTCCTTTCCCCCTCTCCATCTCCCTCTCTTATTGTTCCTTTCCCCCCCTCTCCGTCTCCCTCTCTTTCTCTTATTGTTCCTTTCCCCCCTCCCCGTCTCCCTCTCTGTCTCCTATTGTTCCTTTCTCCCCCTCTCCGTCTCCCTCTCTTTCTCTCATTGTTCCTTTCCCCCTCTCCATCTCCCTCTCTTATTGTTCCTTCCCCCCCCTCTCCGTCTCCCTCTCTTTCTCTTATTGTTCCTTTCCCCCCCTCTCCGTCTCCCTCTCCCTCTCTTATTGTTCCTTTCCCCCCCTCTCCATCTCCCTCTCCCTCTCTTATTGTTCCTTTCCCCCTCTCCGTCTCCCTCTCTTTCTCTTATTGTTCCTTTCCCCCCTCTCTGTCTCTTATTGTTCCTTTCCCCCTCTCCATCTCCCTCTCTGTCTCTTATTGTTCCTTTCCCCCTCTCCGTCTCCCTCTCTGTCTCTTATTGTTCCTTTCCCCCCTCTCTGTCTCTTATTGTTCCTTTCCCCCTCTCCGTCTCCCTCTCTTTCTCTTATTGTTCCTTTCCCCCCTCTCTGTCTCTTATTGTTCCTTTCCCCCTCTCCGTCTCCCTCTCTGTCTCTTATTGTTCCTTTCCCCCCTCTCCATCTCCCTCTCCCTCTCTTATTGTTCCTTTCCCCCTCTCCGTCTCCCTCTCTTTCTCTTATTGTTCCTTTCCCCCTCTCTGTCTCTTATTGTTCCTTTCCCCCTCTCCGTCTCCCTCTCTGTCTCTTATTGTTCCTTTCCCCCTCTCCGTCTCCCTCTCTGTCTCTTATTGTTCCTTTCCCCCCCTCTCCATCTCCCTCTCCCTCTCTTATTGTTCCTTTCCCCCTCTCCGTCTCCCTCTCTTTCTCTTATTGTTCCTTTCCCCCCTCTCTGTCTCTTATTGTTCCTTTCCCCCTCTCAGTCTCCCTCTCCCTCTCTTATTGTTCCTTTCCCCCTTCTCCGTCTCCCTCTCTTTCTCTTATTGTTCCCTCCCCCCCTCTCCGTCTCCCTCTCTTTCTCTTATTGTTCCCTCCCCCCCTCTCCGTCTCCCTCTCTTTCTCTTATTGTTCCTTTCCCCCCCTCTCCATCTCCCTCTCTGTCTCTTATTGTTCCTTTCCCCCCTCTCTGTCTCCCTCTCCCTCTCTTATTGTCCCTTTCCCCCCTCTCCGTCTCCCTCTCTTTCTCTTATTGTTCCTTTCCCCCCTCTCCCTCTCTTTCTCTCCCATCACACATAATTGCCCAGCTGGAGACAGTTTGTTTGTTCATATAGAAGTGTGTGTGTGTGTGTGTGTGTGTCAGCCATTGAGTTAGTGTATGTGGATTTCAGTGTGATGGAGAGATTGTGTGAGCGCAGGTGCTATTCTACTCTGTGATTGAGTGCCAATGTGATTTGATATGTGTGTGTGTGTGTGTGTGTGTGTGTGTGTGTGTGTGTGTGTGTGTGTGTGTGTGTGTGTGTGTGTGTGTGTGTGTGTGTGCGTGCGTGCGTGCGTGCGTGCGTGCGGGCGTGCGTGCGTGCGTGCGTGTGTGTGTGAAAATGTTACCTGAACACATATAGATTTCTATGTGTTGGTGTTTAATACGTGAGGAAGCACATCTGTCTCTTGACGATACATTATGGTGGTGCAATCAATCTCTGAGGACCGCACACACACAAAGGCACGCACACACACACGCACGCACACATGCAAACGCACAAACTCTCCAGCTTGCCCCAGTGAGATACAGTAAAGAGAAATGACTCGCATCTCTCTCACATCAACCACACCCTCCTTCACCCAATTGCCTCATGACCTCTCTCTCTCTCCCTCTCTGTCTCCCTCTCCGTTTCCCTCTCCCTCTCCCTCTCTCTCTCTCTCTAGAAATAGACCCTATCCACTACACCTGCTCCTTCCTAGATGACCACCCTGA
>NC_088238.1:44132423-44184923 GCF_036934945.1 Oncorhynchus masou masou
CTTGCAGCAGTAATTAGTTGGGTACACTCTGCTAATTGAACTAGTTGGGCTCAACCAGGCTCTTTCTCTCCCTCTCTCCCCGGTCTCTCTCTCCCGCTTCTCCCCTGTCTCTCTCTCTCTCTCTCTCTTTGTTCCTCTCTCTCCCGCTTCTCCTCTGTCTCTCTCTCTTTCCCTCTCTGCCTGGAGGAAGACAGGAGAAGAAGAACAGATGAGGAGGAGATGAGGAAGAGAGGAGTGTGTGTACAGTAGTCAGCTCACTGAGCAGTGTAGACCTGAGGATATGGGAGGGACGGGCATTAGAGTCACCAGCTGTTTCCCTTGCATATTAATACCAACACACACACACACGCACAACGCCAAATCAGAGAGATACACACACACACATAAATACTCACAAACAACACAGCGATACACACGTACAGTACAATACTCCCAGATTCTAGAGACAGACACACTCGTGCACAGCGTAGAAATACATACATCACAGAAAGAGACAACACACAGACTCACATAGCCACATTTACTGATTCACAACAGATATGCAAACCACACACAGCTGTGCGTGCGAGAGACAGAGAGAAGATCGAGGCTCTGTGGGGTGTTTTTTGAATGCTGATTGACTGTGTGGAGTAAGAGAGAGAGAGAGAGATGGAGTAGAAAGAGAGAGATATGGAGTAGAAAGAGAGAGATGGAGTAGAAAGAGAGAGAGATGGAGTAGAAAGAGAGAGAGATGGAGTAGAAAGAGAGAGAGATGGAGTAGAAAGAGAGAGAGATGGAGTAGAAAGAGAGAGATGGAGTAGAAAGAGAGAGATGGAGTAGAAAGAGAGAAAGATGGAGTAGAAAGAGAGAGAGATGGAGTAGAAAGAGAGAGATGGAGTAGAAAGAGAGAGAGATGGAGTAGAAATAGAGAGAGATGGAGTAGAAAGAGAGAGAGATGGAGTAGAAAGAGAGAGAGATGGAGTAGAAAGAGAGAGATGGAGTAGAAAGAGAGAGATGGAGTAGAAAGAGAGAAAGATGGAGTAGAAAGAGAGAGAGATGGAGTAGAAAGAGAGAGATGGAGTAGAAAGAGAGAGAGATGGAGTAGAAAGAGAGAGAGATGGAGTAGAAAGAGAGAGAGAAAGAGGGCAGGCTGTTGCTCAAAGAATTCCACGACGGGCCGTTGTATTGAAAGGGGGACGAAGTGCAGAATGGTCGTTTCCCTCTTCTCTCCTATCCTCTCCATCCCTCCATCTCCTGTTGTGTGTTTCTGCCAGATTAAACAAACACTGTCATTTTTTTCCTGAAAGCTTTTTCACATGTCACATTATGTATTAAATACTTTTGTGCTGTGTGTGTGTGTGTGTGTGTGTTTGTATGTTGTGCGTTGTGCGTTGTGCAGGGGAACAGATAATGATACGGCCATCCCCCATTCCTCTATCCCTCTATCCCTCTATCCCTCTATCCCCCATCCATCTATCCCTCTATCCCTCCATCCCTCTATCCCCCATCCCTCTATCCCCCATCCCTCTATCGCTCCATTGTCCATCCCTCCATCCCTCTATCCCTCCAATCCTCTATCCCCCATCCCTCTATCCCTCCATCCCTCCATCCCTCCATCCCTCCATCCCTCTATCCCTCCATCCCTCTATCCCCCATCCCTCTATCGCTCCATTGTCCATCCCTCCATCCCTCTATCCCTCCATCCCTCTATCCCTCTATCCCTCCATCCCTCTATCCCTCCATCCCTCTATCCCTCCATCCCTCTATCCCTCTATCCCTCCATCCCTCTATCCCCCATCCCTCTATCCCTCTATCCCTCCATCCCTCTATCCCTCCATCCCTCTATCCCCCATCCCTCTATCCCTCTATCCCTCCATCCCTCTATCCCTCCATCTCTCTATCCTTCCAATCCTCTATCCCCCATCCCTCTATCCTTCCATCCCCCATCACTCTATCCCTCCATCTCTCTATCCCTCCATCTCTCTATCCTTCCAATCCTCTATCCCCCATCCCTCTATCCCCCATCCCTCTATCCCTCCATCCCTCTATCCCTCTATCCCTCCATCCCTCTATCCCCCATCCCTCTATCCCCCATCCCTCTATCGCTCCATTGTCCATCCCTCCATCCCTCCATCCCTCCATCCCTCTATCCCTCTATCCCTCTATCCCTCTATCCCCCATCCCTCTATCCCTCATCCCTCTATCCCTCCATCCCTCTATCCCTCCATCTCTCTATCCTTCCAATCCTCTATCCCCCATACCTCTATCCCTCCATCCCTCTATCCTTCCACCCCCCATCCCTCTATCCATCTCTCTATCCCTCCATCTCTCCATCTCTCTATCCCTCCATCTCTCTATCCTTCCATCTCTCTATCCTTCCAATCCTCTATCCCCCATACCTCTATCCCTCAATCCCTCTATCCTTCCATCCCCATCCCTCTATCCCTCCATCTCTCTATCCCTTCATCTCTCTATCCTTCCATCTCTCTATCCTTCCAATCCTCTATCCCCCATACCTCTATCCCTCCATCCCTCTATCCTTCCATCCCCCATCCCTCTAAAGATGAACAGAGAGAGAAAGAGAGAGAGGCATGGTACAGCATTAGAGTGACAGAGGGAGGAAAACAAAGCAACAGACAGAAGGTACAGACAGAAGGTATAGAGACAGTAGGTATAGAGACAGTAGGTATAGACAGCAGGTATAGACACAAGGTATAGAGACAGAAGGTATAGAGACAGAAGGTATAGAGACAGATATACATAGAGACACAAGTAGACAAGGATAGACAGAATATAATGAAAGGAGAGATTTGGGGACAGGAAGAGTGACAAGGGTTATGATTCTAATGTTTCTGGGCACACAGGATGTGTGTGTGTGTGTGTTTACATTCAGAGTTTCTTGAGTTATTACAGAATCCTAAGTCTTGGTTTAACTAGTGCAATATTGTGGGAAAATGTCACGGCTTAGATGGGGAAGCCTACTGGGACATAATGTATTGTCAACACAAAAAGCAAAGATGAATTTATCTCGGCAAACACACAACCAACCGACCCTTTTAATCCATCACTTTCTGCCCCCAAACGAATGTTGTTTTCAGACTCCGTCGCAAGAGAGAATGGAAGAGTCAGGAAGACAGAGACCGTGTCTGAAATTGCACCCTATTCCTTAGGTAGAGCCCTCTCAGCTGCCCTAGGATGTGTTTAAGTTGTCCACTGTGTTTTGCATCAAATACCATTGGCTAATATTTTCAGACAGTGCGCCCAAATATAGCTTGTACCTAACTAAATTCCTCTCCCTCCATTGGGTAACTGAAGCAGTTAAGCATGTGCTTTGATTGAGCATATGCAACACAGCTACTCTGAAAGTACGGAACGCTCCCAACTGAGCTACCACATGGATCTTGTACCCACACACATGCAATAAACATGTGTGTTACAGACACATTCCAAACACACACACACACACACACACACACACACACACACACACACACACACACACACACACACACACACACACACACACACACACACACACACACACACACACACACACACACACACACACACACCACGTGTCAGTTAGCAGCTTTAATTCCAGTCATATCCTTACTCCATGTTAATTAGGTTGAAGTGCTGTCGCGGAGATAAACGTTCCCATGCGGTGTCCCTATTTTGATTTTTAACACGACAGACATGTGTCTTTCTTTCCAACAGCAAACCTCAGCTTCCTGCACGAAAGGACCCTGTGATTTCGAAAACAATTAAAAAGGCCCAGAACGTAATTCGAAAGACAATAAAACAGCAGTCACCAGTCACGCCGCTTACATTTTTTTTTTAAAGGATCAAAAATGACTGTAAAATCACAATCATCAGAGTGGGGTTTTAAAGAGGGAGGTGTGACGGTTTTGGGGGGCGCATGCATGACGCCACGCTTGTAACTCTCCCGACGCTGTGCCTCCGCACCTTCATCTATATATATGCCAGGGGCCTTCTGAGCCACACTGGGACACACCCTCGCCTGGGGCACGGTTTACAGACCGGAGGTGTGCGTTTGGGGTATGGTGTGTGTATGACTGCATGTTTGTGCAGCTAGGACTTCTGTGATAAGTGAAAGCCTGCAGTGGAACACTGGAGGAATAGAAATGGCTTCGATCTACTGGCACCTAAATGGGACATTATTCTCCCTCAAATGAATCCAATATGGCTGCCCTAACCCTAAAGCATTCCTAAGTAACATTGGTGGCTGTGTTAAAGCTAAAACCACAGATTTCAGTTCAAATAACCTGAACTAACCCCATTTCTAACCTGAACCAGAGGCTGAGCCTGGACCAGTGGTCAGGGGGAACTTGTAGCTTCTCTATTGGCCTGTTGTTCATTACAGCAGAAGGCCATAGTAGTTTAACCCTAAGTTAATACTGGAGGCCAGCCAGGATATTAACTGTTTGCACCATTTCTGTAGGGGGTTTAACCCCCTCCTCTCCCCTCCATTCCTTTCCCTCCATCCTCCCTCCCCAACCCCCTGACCTCTCCCTCTGTCAGTTTCATTTGCGCTGACCTCTGACCCCTTAGCTCCACCCACTCTAGGTGAGAGTCACTGCTCGGAGAAGAGCATTGAGAAAAACCCACTGCATTAGGAAAGAATTCAGACCCCTTGACTTTTTCCACATTTTGTTACGTTACAGCCTTATTATTATCATTTGTTTAATTCACCATTTCAATCTACACACAACGCCCCTTTATGAAAATGCAAAAACAGTTTTGCAAATGTATTAAAAATAAAAAACTTAATATTACATTTACATCAGTATTCAGACCCTTTACTCAGTACTTTGTTGAAGCACCTTTGGTAGCGATTACAGCCTTGAGTCTTCTTGGGTATTACTCTACAAGCTTGGCACACCTGTATTTGGGGAGTTTCTCCCATTATTCTCTGCAGATCCTCTCAAGCTGTCAGATTGGATGGGGAGCGTCGCAGATATTTTCAGGCCTCGCCAGAGTTGATCGATCGGGTTTAAGTCCGGGCTCTGGCTGGGCCACTAAAGGACATTCAGAGACTTGTCCCGAAGCCACTCCTGTGTTGTCTTGGCTGTGTGCTTAGGGTCGTTGTCCTGTTGGAAGGTGAACCTTTGTCCCAGTCTGAGGTCCTGAATGCTCTGGAGCAGGTTTTCATATCGCTGTACTTTGCTCCATTCATCTTTCCCTCAATCCTGACTAGTTTTCCCAGTCCCTGCTGCTGAATAACATCCCCATAGCATGATGCTGCCACCACCATGCTTCACGATAGGGATGGTGCCAGGTTTCCTCCAGACGTGACACTTGGCATTCAGGCTAAAGAGTTCAATCTTGGTTTCATCAGACCAGAGAATCTTGTTTCTCATGGTCAGAGTCTTTAGGTGCCAGTCGGAAGTTTACATACACCTAAGTTAAATACATTTAAACACAGTTTTTCACAATTCCTGACATTTAATCAGAGTAAAAATTCCCTGTCTTAGGTCAGTTAGGATCACCACTTTATTTTAAGAATGTGAAATATCAGAATAATAGTAGAGAGAATGATTTATTTCAGCTTTTATTTCTTTCATCACATTCCCACTGGGTCAGAAGTGTACATACACTCAATTAGTATTTGGTAGCTTTGCCTTTAAATTGTTCAACTTGGGTCAAGTGTTTAGGTTAGTCTTCCACAAGCTTCCCACAACAAGTTGGGTGAATTTTGGCCCATTCCTCCTGACAGAGCTGGTGTAACTGAATCAGGTTTGTAGGCCTCCTTCCTCGCACACACTTTTTCAGTTCTACACACACATTTTCTTTAGGATTGAGGTCAGGGCTTTGTGATGGTCACTCCAATACCTTGACTTTGTTGTCCTTAAGCCATTTTGCCACAACTTTGGAAGCATGCTTGGGGTCATTGTCCATTTGGAAGATCCATTTGCAACCAAGCTTTAACTTCCTGACTGATGTCTTGAGATTTTGCTTCAATAAATCCACATAATTTTCCGACCTCATGATGCCATCTATTTTGTGAAGGGCACCAGTCTCTACTGTAGCAAAGCACCCCCACAACATGATGCTGCCACCCCCATGCTTCACAGTTAGGATGGTGTTCTTTGGCTTGCAAGCCTCCCCCTTTTCCTCCAAACATAACAATGGTCATTATGGCAAAACAGTTCTATTTTTGTTTCATCAGACCAGAGGACATTTCTCCAAAATGTACAATCTTTGTCCCCATGTGCAGTTGCAAACCGTAGTCTGGCTTTTATATGGCGGTTTTGGAGCAGTGGCTGAGTGGCCTTTCAGGTTATGTCGATATAGGTCACATTTTACTGTGGATATAGATACTTTTGCACCGGTTTCCTCCAGCATCTTCACAAGGTCCTTTGCTGTTGTTATGGGATTGATTTGCACTTTTCGCACCAAAGTACGTTAATCTCTAGGAGACAGAACACGTCTCCTTTCTGAGCGGTATGACGGCTGCGTGGTCCCACGGTGTTTATACTTGCGTACTATTGTTTGTACAGATGAACGTGGTACATTCAGACGTTTGGAAATTGCTCCCAAGGATGAACCAGACTTGTGGAGGTCTACAATTGTTTTTCTGAAGTCTTGGCTGTTTTCTTTTGATTTTCCCATGATGTCAAGCTAAGAGGCACTGAGTTTGAAGGTAGGCCTTGAAATACATCCACAGGTACACCTCCAATTGACTCAAATTATGTCAATTAGCCTATCAGAAGATTAGCTGTTGAAAGGCACAGTCAACTTAGTGTATGTAAACTTCTGACCCACTGGAATTGTGATACAGTGAATGATGTGAAATAATCTGTCTGAAAACAATTGTTGGAAAAATGACTTGTGTCAGGCACAAAGTAGATGTCCTAACTGACTTGCCCAAACTATAGTTTGTTAACAAGAAATGTATGGAGTGGTTGCAAAACTCCAACTAAGTGAATGTAAACTTCCGACTTCAACTGTGCCTTTTACTGAGGAGTGGCTTCCGTCTGGCCACTCTACCATAAAGGCCTGGTGCTGCAGAGATGATTGTCCTTCTGGAAGGTTCTCCCATCTCCACAGAGGAATTCTGGAGCTCTGTCAGAGTGACCATCTGGTTCTTGGTCACCTCCTTGACCAAGGCCGGTCTCCCCCGATTGCTCAGTTTGGCCGGGCGGCCAGCTCTAGGAAGAGTCTTGGTGGTTCCAAACTTCTTCCATTTACGATAGATGGAGGCCACTGTGTTCTTGGGGACCTTCAATATAATTTTTTTGGTACCCTTCCCTAGATCTGTGCCTCAACACAGTCTCTACTGAGCTCTACTGACAATTCCTTCGACCTCATGACTTGGTTTTTGCTCTGACGTGCACTGCCAACTATGGGACCTTATGTAGACAGGTATGTGCCTTTTCAAATCATGTCCAATCAATTGAATTTACCACAGGTGGACTCCAATTAGAGACATCTCAATGGAAACAGGATGCACCTGAGCTCAATGTCAAGTCTCATAGCAAAGGGTCTGAATACTTATGTAAATGAGATATTTCTGGTTTTATCTAAAAACCTGTTCTCACTTTGTTTCTATGAGGTATTGTGTGTAGACTGATGAGGAACAAACATTATTTCATCCATTTTAGAACAAGGCTGTAACGTAACAAAATGAGGGAAAAGTCCAGGGATTGAATACTTTCAGAAGGCACTGTATAGGGGCAAACATTGGTTCAATGTCGATTCAGCACTACGCAACCAGGTGCCCATTAACTAAAATAAAGTGGACAAACGTTGATTCAACGTTACACAACTCAAGATTCCCACAGATCTTAACATTAGTCGAGCGTTTCCCTTGATAAAACCACAACCAACTAACCCTTTGCTCTCAAATGGAGGAAAATACTGAGACGCAGTCGCATAAGAAAGGCGTCAAATAGAAAGGAAAATGAAGGAGTAAAGCCACTGAAAGAGAGTGAGAGTGAGACTTGATGAAGGCAATGTGATAACTCCTAAAACGAGGTGAAAAAAGAAATCAGCGCTGCCATCAAATTGAGTCTGCGGGGGAGAGAAACGTTTCTCTGCTGGAACAGCATTCACTCACTTATAAGGTTAGGAGAGATAGATGGAGAGGGGGGTGGAGAGGTGAGAAAAGGGAGAGAGAGGAAGTCAAAGGAAGGGAGAGAGTAATGACAACATGAACACAAAGGGCAAATGGAAAGACAGGAGAGAGAGAGAGAGAGAGAGAGAGAGAGAGAGAGAGAAAGAGAAAGAGAGAGAAATAGAGAGAGAGAGAGAGAGAGAGAGAGAGAGAGAGAGAAAGAGAGAAAGAGAGAAAGAGAGAGAGAAAGAGAGAGAAATAGAGAGAGAAAGAGAGAAAGAGAGAGGAAGTAACTAACAACTAACAACATTAACAGAAACAGCAAAGCAAAGACAAAGAAAGACTGTGTGTGTGTGTGTGTGTGTGTGTGTGTGTGTGTGTGTGTGTGTGTGTGTGTGTGTGTGTGTGTGTGTGTGTGTGTGTGTGTGTGTGTGTGTGTGTGTGCGTGCGTGTGTGCGTGTGTGCGATAACTGTAGAGTGCGTTCAGGGGAATTATTTATAGCTGGTACTGAGTGAAACCTGGTGGCCTTCAACTCACATCACATCACATCTAGCCTGTAGGCAGTACAGCACAGTACACAGAAGAACGGAACACATGCATAATTTAAAGACAGTTGTATTGTGGGATTCTCTGCAGTGCAGACCGGCTCAAGCCTTTTGTGGGCCCTGAACGAGATTTGGTTGGGGGGCCAACCACTCAGTGGCATTTTAGGCCCCCTCTTGACGATGGAGAGAACAAATTTAAGTTTTCAAGTACATTTTCTGAAATTCTACACATTTTGCCATGGGGTGATAACAACTTTTGGCTAATTTAAAGCAAATGTTCTGTAATTATACACATTATGTAATAGCTTATGCCATGTTAATATGATCTGAGTGATAATGACAAAATAAATCAACGGGGGCCCCCTGAAGGTCAGAGCCTCTGGGCCTGGTTGCTATTCAGCCATTACTACACGTTTAGATATCTAGTTAGACGAACTACCAATCGAAAAATGGTTAGCTGACATGGCTAATTGAGTGACTATCAGTGACATAAGAGAAAACCTGCTGATGCACAACAAATTTTCTAAATTTCACCCAGTGTATTCTATTATTCTTACTCTCAATAGTAAGTAGAGGCCCCGACTGAGTAAACTGGCCCTGCTGCAGTGCCACAGGCTCTATCCAGTAGGGATGCTTCTGAAATGACACCCTATTCCTGATATAGTGCACAAAAGTAGTTGGACTGGTCAGAAGTAGTGCACTTTATAGGGGATATGGTGTAAATTACTGTTGAGTCATTTAGCAGATGCTCTTATGCAGAACAACTTAAAGGAGTAATTAGGGTCCAGTGCCTTGCTCAAGGGCACAGAGAGATCTTTCACCTAGTCGGCTTAGGGGTTCAAACCAGCAACCTTTCAGTTACTGGCCTAACGCTCTACAGTGTCACAGGTCGCGCAAATTTTACATCTGATGTTTAGTGCAGTATTTCTCAAGTGTAAGAATTTGCATGAAAATGATCCATCTCTCGTTGAACGACAACAAACACTTCCTTGAAGAATCCCTACTGTTGACCAATCACAGACAAAGGATCGTGAACTTCGGCTCACGACTTTGGCTTGCCTTGAGAAACGTTTTTGTGTGCACGAACAGACGAAGACCAAAGCGAACGAAAACGTCACAAAAAGTTGTCATAGTATATGAACAAACTGTTCCAAACTGTGTTGGATGGGAAGCCTGCGGATGTCATTAGAATCCTCCCAACCAGGAAAAACTCTGGGCCCAGGTACATTCGGTCAGGAAAAGGAAAAACTCTGGGCCCAGGTCCATTCGGTCAGGAAAAGGAAAAACTCTGGGCCCTGGTACATTCGGTCAGGAAAAGGAAAAACTCTGGGCCCTGGTGGGAAAAACTCCTGGCTTTATCCATGGTGCATCGCCCCCTGCTGAAGCCAACAAATGCATGTTGAAGTATAACTTAACACACAGGGAATTTGGATGTACTTAAAGACCCTGTCAGTTCAATCCGAGTTTGCGTGTGTATGGTACACTGCACACGAGTGCTTATGGGAGTTTGTTAGTAGGTGCCTGTTAGAAGAACCGATATAAATACTGCCTGTGTGTCAGTGTGTGATAAACAGGCAGAAAATTAGGCAATTTTTTTAAACACACACACACACACACACACACACACACACACAAACACACGCACACACGCGCACACACGCACACACTCCACCTCACACTCGCCATCCTCCCCCTGTTCTCGTGGGTGTCGGAGTGAGAAATTAAATGTTTCTGATGAGAAACTTTTTCACTCCTACCTCAGCTTCCTCCTCCTCCCTCCTCTCCAATCTTTAATTTATTCATTTATTTATCAACCAATAATTTATTCAGTCAGAGAAATTAACAGTTGTGCAGTCATGTGTGCTCCCTGCTGCCACGTACAGACAGAGATGAGGATCGAAGAGGGACCGACATACAGTACAGGCGGGCTAGTAAAAGTTCATTTTGTTGCTGTGCTTGTGTGTGTGTGCGTGTGTGTGTGTGTGTGTGTGTGTGTGTGTGTGTGTGTGTGTGTGTGTGTGTGTGTGTGTGTGTGTGTGTGTGTGTGTGTGTGTGTGTGTGTGTGTGTGTGTGTGTGTGTGTGTGCGTGTGTGTGCGTGTGTTGCTGTATCCATCAACAGGGGATGACAACATGACTGGTCCTAAATATTCAACAAGAACACCCATGGCTCAAAACTGATACAATGTCAGCTATATATCCTTACTCACAGCTGTACATCTTTACTGTTAAATACACACAAACACCAGAGAGCCATATCCATCAAAAGAATCCCATGTTTATATCTTCATGTTCGTACATCAATCATGAAGACAGAATTGCTTGGACCCAAGGTTAGTACAGTGGTGTCTGAAATGATTGACGGCCTTGATGAAGACGAGCAATAATGACTGTATAAAAGAAATCATTCAAATACTGAGCTAGGTTGGACGCTTAAGAATAGTAGGAAATGATACTATTTTATACTAATGCAATTGCTCAGATAAATAAATGTTGTTCAACAAGTTATCCTTTTTTTGTTGCAAAAGGGTAGGTGTCAAAATGATTGACACCTCTAAAGATTCTTCTAAATAAAGTAGTCAAAACGTTAGTATTTGGTGCCATGTTCCTAGCACGCAATAACTACATCAAGCTTGTGACTCTACAAACTTGTTGGATGCATTTCCAGTTTGTTTTTGGTTGTATTTTTTTCCCATCATTTTGTAGCAATTCATGGTAAATCATGTATTGTGTCAATTTGGAGTCACATTTACTATATATAAGAATATCTTACCCCCAGACATGGTAACCTCCACCTTACCCCCAGACATGGTAACCTCCACCTTACCCCCAGACATGGTAACCTCCACCTTACCCCCAGACATGGTAACCTCCACCTTACCCCCAGACATGGTAACCTCTCACCATTACAATAACAGGGGTGGTTAGCATTTTATATCATACCACCAAGACATGCTAACCCCCTGTATATAGCCTCCACATTGACTCCTTATCGGTACCCCCTGTATATAGTCTCCACATTTACTCTGTACCGGTACCTCCTGTATATAGTCTCCACATTGACTCTGTACCGGACCCTCCTGTATATAACCTCCACCTTGACTCTGTACAGGTACCTCCTGTATATTGCCTCCACCTTGACTCTGTACAGGTACCTCCTGTATATAGTCTCCACCTTGACTCTGTACCGGTACCTCCTGTATATAGCCTCCACCTTGACTCTGTACAGGTACCTCCTGTATATAGCCTCCACCTTGACTCTGTACCGGTACCTCCTGTATATTGCCTCCACATTGACTCTGTACCGGTACCTCCTGTATATAGCCTCCACCTTGACTCTGTACAGGTACCTCCTGTATATAGCCTCCACCTTGACTCTGTACCGGTACCTCCTGTATATTGCCTCCACATTGACTATGTACCGGTACCTCCTGTATATTGCCTCCACATTGACTCTGTACAGGTACCTCCTGTATATTGCCTCCACATTGACTATGTACCGGTACCTCCTGTATATAGCCTCCACCTTGACTCTGTACCGGTACCTCCTGTATATTGCCTCCACATTGACTCTGTACATGTACCCCATTTATATAACCTCGCTATTGTTATTTTATTGTTGTTCTTTAATTATTATTGTTTTTTACTTATCTATTTTACTTTTACTTAACATTTATATTTCTTAAAACTGCATTGTTGGTTAAGGGCTTGTCAGAAAGCAAGGTCACCTGTTGTATTCGGCCATGTGACAAATACAGTTTGATTTGATTTGATTAGGTGAAAATACAGATCTATTGAATCCATTCCCCCTTCCCCAGACACGTGCAGATGCCAGTTTCCCACGCCCATGCCATCCCAGCGTGCCTCACTCCTAAGTGCCAGTTAGCCTGCTAGCCAGTCAGTCGAGTCGACTAGCCAGAGTGGGCGGCCCTAAATCAACAGACAGATTTAGGGCCCGTCACCTCGCCACACGCCCAGGCCCGTGCCGCCCCATTAGCCAGCTAACTGTCACGTGTGGGCGGGCAGAGAGCAAGCCAGCCGGGCGGAGCTGGGTGATTGGCAGGTGCGTGGGCGAAGCGGGTTGTGTCACGGGGGGAGGGGGGGGGGCGTGTGTGTGTGACAGGGAAGTGTGTAGGAATGTGGTTGGCTGCGTTGGTGGGTCCGTGGGTGGACAGGCCTTATGTGGAACATGTTGTTTCAGTTAAGTTTGGACAGGCGTAGCCTGGACCCACCACTAGTACATGTCTATAGGCCTTTCTCCCTACCCCAACTCCTCACTACCTACTACACACACCCTGTTGACTGACACAGTACCACGACTACTATCGGACCACTCTCCCTCCATTCCACTAGTACTATTACCACTACTAGCAGTCTATAGGCCTCTCTTCTCCTACACTACATCCACCCTGCTGACGGAAACAATATTACGATGAAACCTATTGGCCACTTACTACCCGAACCCCACTGACTGACACAAGCCCTCAGCAGCCTCCCAGACAACCCGGGCCTGAACGCTGCCCAGCCCTGAGATTGACGGCTTGGTCTAAATGAGCTACTGTGGAACACAGGGCTTGGGGAGGGGGGTCTGTTTCAAACACGTATTGATTGCTGGGTCAGACTGTTGGTCGCTCAAAGCCACTAATCAAATGAGGGGGACCCAGGGGTACTGCATGGAGACACTGGGAGTTTCTCAAGTTTCACACACATTGGCCCTGGTGCGTGTGTGTGTGTGTGTGTGCGTGCGTGTGCGTGTGTGTTCCAGCCACAACCACCTGCTCTTGCCCATGGAGGCCCTCCATCAGGCCAGGGATCGATGGGTTGAGTTCCACATCCAATGATTCATATTGACGTTTCCTTTCCTGGCGGGAGAGGAGAAGAGAGGCCCACAGAGAGGGCCTGTCACATGGAAAGTATTCAGACCCCTTGACTTTTTCCACATTTTGTTATTTTACAGCCTTATTCTAAAATGGATTAACTTAAATGTTTTCCTCATCAATCTACACACAATACCCCACAATGACAAAGCGAAAACATAAGTATTCAGACCCTTTGCTATGAGACTAGAAATTGAGCTCAGGTGCATCCTGTTTCCATTGATCATCCTTGAGATGTTTTTACAACTTGATTGGAGGCCACCTGTGGTATATTCAATTGACTGGACATGACAACCCGCTTCGAGTTTGCCAAAAGGGACCCAAAAAACAAGATTCTCTGGTCTGATGAAACCAAGATTGAACTCTTTGGCCTGGATGTCAAGTGTCACGTCTGAAGGAAACCTGACACCATCCCTACGGTGAAGCATGGTGGTGGCAGCATCATGTTGTGGGGATGTTTTTCAGCGGCAGGGCCTGGGAGACTAACCAAGGATCAAGGGAAAGACGAACGGAGCAAAGTAAAGAGAGATCCTTGATGAAAACCTGCTCCAGAACGCTCAGGACCTCAGTCTGGGGCGAAAGTTCACCTTCCAACAGGACAATGACCTTAAGCACACAGCCAAGACAGCGCAAGAGTGGCTTCGGGACAAATCTCTGATTGTCCTTGAGTGGCCCAGCCAGAGCCTGGACTGGAACCTGATCTAACATCTCTGGAGAGACCTGAAAATAGCTGTGCAGTGATGCTCCCCATCCAACCTGACAGAGCTTGAGAAGAATGGGAGAAACTCCCCAAATACAGGTGTGCCAAGCTTGTAGCATCATACCCAAGAAGACTCGAGGCTGTAATCGCTGCCAAAAGGTGCTTCAACAAAGTAAAAGGTGGGAATACTTATGTAAATGTGATATTCCAGTTTTTTTTTTGTGTTTTATACATTTTCTAAAAATGATAAACACCTGTTTTTGCTTTGTCATTATGGGGTATTGTAAGTAGATTGATGAGGGGAAAAAAACAATTGAATCCATTTTAAAATAAGGCAATGACGTGGCTGTCTGTCCCCCTGGGAGTCACATTGGAAAGATCAATGGTAGACTGCTGGATGGATGTGGCCATGAGCTACAGACTGGAGCTTTAGGTTTTATCAATACCCACACGTCTCCAATGTCAATCATAAATTCATCACCATCAGTTCAGAAATAAATCATAAATAACTTGAATAACCCTAGAACTAAACCTTTATAATGATGATGATGATGAAGATGAGGATGACTTGCATTTGTATGAAGCTTTTCTCCCCGACTCAAAGCTTTTTACCTTACTGTAGGAACTCCCCAGCCAAACAGAACACAATTACATTACTACCGAACATCCTCAAATTGGCCTAATTAATGACAACATAGTGAAAACCAATCATAGCGATTCTCACTGCCATGGAAATAAATGGATAATCATTGACTAATCAGAAACAGCAAGCAACCACACGGAGAAGCAGTAGCGAATCAGTGCCCAGCTGTTGGATGCAGTATACCTGAACAGCACTTCTGCTGCAATTTTATTGAACCTGGCTGGGCTGAAGACACACACACTCTCTGTCAAACCCACTCAACACTACTTACACCTTTCTTCCAATCCAACCGCCAGGTCCTGAGCAAGACAATTTAGCTAATAATTAGTTCAGAACAAACTCAACTTTTCCTTTTTCCTCCACTATCTCTCACACTCTCTCTCTCACACTCTCTCTTTCTCTCTCTCTCTCTCTCTCTCCCTCTCACACTCTCCACACTTTCTCTCCACACTTTCTCTCCACACTTCTGTCTCTCTTTGTTCCCTCTCTCCCTCTCTCTCTCTCTCTCTCTCCCCCTCTCCCTCTCTCTCTCTCTCTCTCTCTCTCTCTCTCTCTCTCCCTCTCTCTCTCTCTCTCCCTCTCTCTCTCTCTCTCTCTCTCTCTCTCTCTCTCTCTCTCTCTCTCTCCCCCTCTCTCCCTCTCTCTCTCCCTCCCTCCCTCAGACTGGATGTGTGACTGAACTCTTTATAGAACGTGTCCGCACTGCAAAGGGGGCTATTGACATCTTAATACAATAAAAAGCAAAATAAACATAATTATCCTCATCATTATAATTATCTCCTGCCCCAAGGCACTTAATGAATTATTCATATGGTGTACTGATTAATTAAACGGATAGGTGTGTGTGTGTGCGTGGTGGCGGCTGTGTGTGTGTGTGTGACACAGTCGCCAATCCCCAAGCATCACTGGGACAGTAACATTTAAGGAGAGAGAGAGGATGACTCCGTTCACAAATGAGGACAAGCATTAAAAGTCCCCTAACAAATTTTATCTGCTTCACAAATTGAACAGGTAACGCAAACTTGTAGTGTGTTCAAGGTTAGAAAAGTGTTCTAAAGTTTGTAATTTCCACTTTAAACGTCAGACTTGATTTGCCCTAACGCAAAATGTATCAACCCCTACAAAAAATATCCATTAATTATAATCCACACAATTATTCACATTTCCTGTTGCTGCAGGATTATTTTCCTGGTGTAGCAAACTGGCTCAAATTAAGATCCTTCATCTGTATACACTCTACAGCGCTATTCAGACACACACTCACACTCACTCACACACACACACACACACACACACACACACACACACACACACACACACACACACACACACACACACACACACACACACACACACACACACACACACACACACACACACAGTCAGTCAAACGCTGTAATGCCGTCAGGGCCAACCCGTTTCACTGTACATGTAGTATAGTGTTATTACCTTCTTCTCTCCATATGATTATTATATCAACCCAACAGCGCTATAAAGGACCTCAGCCTGGGCTAGTGGTGAATATAACAGTTTAGTGTAAATGTGTGCAAGCACACACACACACACACACACACACACGTTACGTTATGGTCATCCATCGTATCCGATGATGACTTCCACTTCTGCGTTAACAGTGAATTCTTTGGTGACCTTAGAGGCCAATCCGAGATCCACAAGCTGTATTGGAGGTGGAGCATGTGCAGTCTGTGTTGGCGGGGGCATCTCCTGAGCTGTTTCTTTATGTTCCTCCTCCCACCCCTGTGGACCGGTTGGCAGCAGGCATCTCCTGAGCTGTTTCTTTATGTTCCTCCTCCCACCCCTGTGGACCGGTCGGCAGCAGGCATCTCCTGAGCTGTTTCTTTATGTTCCTCCTCCCACCCCTGTGGACCGGTCGGCAGCAGGCATCTCCTGAGCTGTTTCTTTATGTTCCTCCTCCCACCCCTGTGGACCGGTCGGCAGCAGGCATCTCCTGAGCTGTTTCTTTATGTTCCTCCTCCCACCTCTGTGGACCGGTCGGCCAGCAGGCATCTCCTGAGCTGTTTCTTTATGTTCCTCCTCCCACCCCTGTGGACCGGTCGGCAGCAGGCATCTCCTGAGCTGTTTCTTTATGTTCCTCCTCCCACCTCTGTGGACCGGTCGGCAGCAGTGTCCTCCAGGGCTGTTTCTTTATGTTCCTCCTCCCACCTCTGTGGACCGGTCGGCAGCAGTGTCCTCCAGGGCTGTTTCTTTATGTTCCTCCTCCCACTTCTGTGGACCGGTCGGCAGCAGTGTCCTCCAGGGCTGTTTCTTTATGTTCCTCCTCCCACCTCTGTGGACCGGTCGGCAGCAGTGTCCTCCAGGGCTGTGGGTTTGATGTTGCAGCAACGGTCCTTGTAGCTGGTCCTTGTAGCTGGTCCTTGAAGCTGGTCCTTGAAGCTGGTCCTTGAAGCTGGTCCTTGGAGCTGGTCCTTGAAGCTGGTCCTTGTAGCTGGTCCTTGTAGCTGGTCCTTGTAGCTGGTCCTTGAGCTGGTCCTTGAGCTGGTCCTTGTAGCTGGGCCTTGTAGCGCCTCGTCTGTCGTCCGTCTCTCCCCCTGCAGACTGCCGGCCAAAGTGTAGCTGGCCATACAGGATTTTCCACGGCAAGGCATCTTATGTGGAATGGCTCTACTTGCCTTTTGTGGTGACTGTAGGTGGCCCAGGCTTCACAGCTGTAAAGAAGTGTGGTGACTGTAGGTGGCCCAGGCTTCACAGCTGTAAAGAAGTGTGGTGACTGTAGGTGGCCCAGGCTTCACAGCTGTAAAGAAGTGTGGTGACTGTAGGTGGCCCAGGCTTCACAGCTGTAAAGAAGTGTGGTGACTGTAGGCGGCCCAGGCTTCACAGCTGTTCTTTTAACGTAACGTAACGTAATCAACACTGCTAGCTAGCCAGCTAGCCCCCGAATAGCAGCACTGTAGAAACTATTACACTCAACGGAACAACTTGATTAGTGTAGTGTCAACAACGCAGCCACTGCCAGCTAGCCTACAAAGTCAACAACGCAGCCACTGCCAGCTAGCCTACTCCAGCAGTACTGTATCATTTCAATCATTTTAGTCAATAAGATTCTTGCTACGTAAGCTTAACTTTCTGAACATTCGAGACGTGTAGTCCACTTGTCATTCCAATCTCCTCTGCATTAGCGTAGCCTCTTCTGTAGCCTGTCAACTATGTGTCTATCTATCCCTGTTCTCTCCTCTCTGCACAGACCATACAAACGCTCCACACCGCGTGGCCGCGGCCACCCTAATCTGGTGGTCCCAGCGAGCACGACCCACGTGGAGTTCCAGGTCTCCGGTAGCCTCTGGAACTGCCGATCTGCGGCCAACAAGGTAGAGTTCATCTCAGCCTATGCCTCCCTCCAGTCCCTCGACTTCTTGGCACTGACGGAAACATGGATCACCACAGATAACACTGCTACTCCTACTGCTCTCTCTTCGTCCGCCCACGTGTTCTCGCACACCCCGAGAGCTTCTGGTCAGCGGGGTGGTGGCACCGGGATCCTCATCTCTCGCAAGTGGTCATTCTCTCTTTCTCCCCTTACCCATCTGTCTATCGCCTCCTTTGAATTCCATGCTGTCACAGTTACCAGCCCTTTCAAGCTTAACATCCTTATCATTTATCGCCCTCCAGGTTCCCTCGGAGAGTTCATCAATGAGCTTGATGCCTTGATAAGCTCCTTTCCTGAGGACGGCTCACCTCTCACAGTCCTGGGCGACTTTAACCTCCCCACGTCTACCTTTGACTCATTCCTCTCTGCCTCCTTCTTTCCACTCCTCTCCTCTTTTGACCTCACCCTCTCACCTTCCCCCCCTACTCACAAGGCAGGCAATACGCTCGACCTCATCTTTACTAGATGCTGTTCTTCCACTAACCTCATTGCAACTCCCCTCCAAGTCTCCGACCACTACCTTGTATCATTTTCCCTCTCGCTCTCATCCAACACTTCCCACACTGCCCCTACTCGGATGGTATCGCGCCGTCCCAACCTTCGCTCTCTCTCCCCCGCTACTCTCTCCTTTTCCATCCTATCATCTCTTCCCTCTGCTCAAACCTTCTCCAACCTATCTCCTGATTCTGCCTCCTCAACCCTCCTCTCTTCCCTTTCTGCATCCTTTGACTCTCTATGTCCCCTATCCTCCAGGCCGGCTCGGTCCTCCCCTCCCACTCCGTGGCTCGATGACTCATTGCGAGCTCACAGAACAGGGCTCCGGGCAGCCGAGCGGAAATGGAGGAAAACTCGCCTCCCTGCGGACCTGGCATCCTTTCACTCCCTCCTCTCTACATTTTCCTCCTCTGTCTCTGCTGCTAAAGCCACTTTCTACCACTCTAAATTCCAAGCATCTGCCTCTAACCCTAGGAAGCTCTTTGCCACCTTCTCCTCCCTCCTGAATCCTCCCCCTCCCCCCTCCTCCCTCTCTGCAGATGACTTCGTCAACCATTTTGAAAAGAAGGTCAACGATATCCGATCCTCGTTTGCTAAGTCAAACGACACCGCTGGTTCTGCTCACACTGCCCTACCCTGTGCTCTGACCTCTTTCTCCCCTCTCTCCAGATGAAATCTCGCTTCTTGTGACGGCCGGCCGCCCAACAACCTGCCCGCTTGACCCTATCCCCTCCTCTCTTCTCCAGACCATTTCCGGAGACCTTCTCCCTTACCTCACCTCGCTCATCAACTCATCCCTGACCGCTGGCTACGTCCCTTCCGTCTTCAAGAGAGCGAGAGTTGCACCCCTTCTGAAAAAACCTACACTCGATCCCTCCGATGTCAACAACTACAGACCAGTATCCCTTCTTTCTTTTCTCTCCAAAACTCTTGAACGTGCCGTCCTTGGCCAGCTCTCCCGCTATCTCTCTCAGAATGACCTTCTTGATCCAAATCAGTCAGGTTTCAAGACTAGTCATTCAACTGAGACTGCTCTTCTCTGTATCACGGAGGCGCTCCGCACTGCTAAAGCTAACTCTCTCTCCACTGCTCTCATCCTTCTAGACCTATCGGCTGCCTTCGATACTGTGAACCATCAGATCCTCCTCTCCACCCTCTCCGAGTTGGGCATCTCCGGCGCGGCCCACGCTTGGATTGCGTCCTACCTGACAGGTCGCTCCTACCAGGTGGCGTGGCGAGAATCTGTCTCCTCACCACGCGCTCTCACCACTGGTGTCCCCAGGGCTCTGTTCTAGGCCCTCTCCTATTCTCGCTATACACCAAGTCACTTGGCTCTGTAATAACCTCACATGGTCTCTCCTATCATTGCTATGCAGACGACACACAATTAATCTTCTCCTTTCCCCCTTCTGATGACCAGGTGGCGAATTGCATCTCTGCATGTCTGGCAGACATATCAGTGTGGATGACGGATCACCACCTCAAGCTGAACCTCGGCAAGACGGAGCTGCTCTTCCTCCCGGGGAAGGACTGCCCGTTCCATGATCTCGCCATCACGGTTGACAACTCCATTGTGTCCTCCTCCCAGAGCGCTAAGAACCTTGGCGTGATCCTGGACAACACCCTGTCGTTCTCAACTAACATCAAGGCGGTGGCCCGTTCCTGTAGGTTCATGCTCTACAACATCCGCAGAGTACGACCCTGCCTCACACAGGAAGCGGCGCAGGTCCTAATCCAGGCACTTGTCATCTCCCGTCTGGATTACTGCAACTCACTGTTGGCTGGGCTCCCTGCCTGTGCCATTAAACCCCTACAACTCATCCAGAACGCCGCAGCCCGTCTGGTGTTCAACCTTCCCAAGTTCTCTCACGTCACCCCGCTCCTCCGCTCTCTCCACTGGCTTCCAGTTGAAGCTCGCATCCGCTACAAGACCATGGTGCTTGCCTACGGAGCTGTGAGGGGAACGGCACCGCAGTACCTCCAGGCTCTGATCAGGCCCTACACCCAAACAAGGGCACTGCGTTCATCCACCTCTGGCCTGCTCGCCTCCCTACCACTGAGGAAGTACAGTTCCCGCTCAGCCCAGTCAAAACTGTTCGCTGCTCTGGCCCCCCAATGGTGGAACAAACTCCCTCACGACGCCAGGACAGCGGAGTCAATCACCACCTTCCGGAGACACCTGAAACCCCACCTCTTTAAGGAATACCTAGGATAGGATAAAGTAATCCTTCTCACCCCCCCCCTTAAATGATTTAGATGCACTATTGTAAAGTGGCTGTTCCACTGGATGTCATAAGGTGAACTCACCAATTTGTAAGTCGCTCTGGATAAGAGCGTCTGCCAAATGACTTAAATGTAAATGTAATGTAAATGTAAAGAAGTGTGGTGACTGTAGGCGGCCCAGGCTTCACAGCTGTAAAGAAGTGTGGTGACTGTAGGTGGCCCAGGGTTCACAGCTGTAAGGAAGTGTGGTGACTGTAGGTGGCCCAGGCTTCACAGCTGTAAAGAAGTGTGGTGACTGTAGGCGGCCCAGGCTTCACAGCTGTAAAGAAGTGTGGTGACTGTAGGCGGCCCAGGCTTCACAGCTGTAAAGAAGTGTGGTGACTGTAGGCGGCCCAGGCTTCACAGCTGTAAAGAAGTGTGGTGACTGTAGGTGGCCCAGGCTTCGCAGCTGTAAAGAAGTGTGGTGACTGTAGGTGGCCCAGGGTTCACAGCTGTAAGGAAGTGTGGTGACTGTAGGTGGCCCAGGCTTCACAGCTGTAAAGAAGTGTGGTGACTGTAGGTGGCCCAGGCTTCACAGCTGTAAGGAAGTGTGGTGACTGTAGGTGGCCCAGGCTTCACAGCTGTAAAGAAGTGTGGTGACTGTCGGTGGCCCAGGCTTCACAGCTGTAAGGAAGTGTGGTGACTGTAGGTGGCCCAGGCTTCACAGCTGTAAAGAAGTGTGGTGACTGTAGGTGGCCCAGGCTTCACAGCTGTAAAGAAGTGTGGTGACTGTAGGCGGCCCAGGCTTCACAGCTGTAAGGAAGTGTGGTTACTGTAGGTGACCCAGGCTTCACAGCTGTAAAGAAGTGTGGTGACTGTAGGTGACCCAGGCTTCACAGCTGTAAAGAAGTGTGGTGACTGTAGGTGGCCCAGGCTTCACAGCTGTAAAGAAGTGTGGTGATGCAGACGGCGACGTTGGTGTGAAAGTGGAGATCCCTATTTTGGAACAGCCTGTGTCTGAGTTTCTGAAGGAAGACTTGATACTCCAGCATCGAGGTCGATGCCGGAGTCCTCCGAGAGAACGCTGCCCAGGTATTTGAAGGACGGGACAATTGCCAGTGGTTTGTGTTCAATGGAAAAGACAGGCATGTTGGGTGGAGGTGCTGGATCTCAATTGGCAGACCACCTCTGTCAAACCTCAGTGACGCACTGGTGGAGCGTTCTGGTGCAGATGTTACCTCCCTTCTTAACTTTGCCGAGATGCTGTCAGCGCCAGGAGTCTTGTCGTTCTTGAGGCAACGGATGGCTGATAACTCCTCCTGGAAGGTTGGTAAATGGTTGAAGTCTGGACGGACAGGCAGTTGTTCCAGGAATGGAGGGCTTCAAAGTGGTCAGCCCACCTCATCAGGATCTGGTTGTGGCCCTTCAAGAGAGTCAGCTGTTTTCAAAGGGGGGTGATGGGGCGACTTCTAGGGCCATGGATCGCTTTAGCTGAGCTTTTGTTGGCACACATTTGGATTTCCTGTGCCTTATCCGTCCACCATTTGTTCTGCAGAGCACGCGAGGTTGTTTGTGTTTCCTTGCGTGATGCTCGCCATTGCTGGGTTAGCAGATGTGGGACTGTTGAGGGCAGCCCTTTGTGCTTTATGCATATTGTCCAGTAAGGTTGTGATGGTGTCAGAGTTCTCATCAAACCAGTCCTGATGTTTCCTACTTCTGTAGCCAATGGAGTGGGCAGCACCCCATTTCCCAAAAGCACACCCTTGACATTCCAGTACACAGCAGTTAGAATCCTGATATCACAGGGCCTCTGTAGTACAATAGTAATGTTACAGCCCATTCACTTAGTGGTATTGCTGCCTCCATTCTACCCTAATGACGTTTGGTATGCCCACTAATCACACTAATCAGCCTCCAGGGACCCCTGAGATCAGCCTGAACACACACAAACAGGTGCGGGCAAGCACACACACACACGCATGTTGTCGTGCGCAATCGCACACGCGCACACAGACAGGCAGGGACACACACACGCACACAGGCAAGCACACACACCAAGATTGTGTAGGCCACACGGTCCAACACTTTAATATGCACAAAAACACCAGTAGGGGAAATGAAAATAAAATATGCACAGACATGCTCAAATATGTCTGCGGGCGGGCATCACACACACACACACACGTTCCACCCCCAACACACGCCACCTCACACTGGGCTTAGCTAGGGTGGCAGAGGGAGCGAGGGCAGGCGGGGTCCCCAGGGGTGGTACCCAGCCCCGCCCGGTGGGTGTTTCAGGGTATCAGGGTTTAGTGCAGCAGCCCCAGGGTGGTACAGTGTTTCCTGGTTACCCGAGGGGGAGACAGGGGGAGAGACAGACAGGTATATGGGGAATAGTGCTCTTGGCTCTAAATGTAGGCCTAGGGGTAGTAGCTAACGCTTGGTGTAGTGTAGCAGACCCAGGGTGCTTGATAGGGTGTATGAGACAAGGGAGCAGGTCCATATGGGCCTTAGGGGGCCTGAGACGAGACGAGCGTCGACAGAAAGACGCATCCAACTCAGTTATAGCATCCGAGCGAGAGAAACAGCGCCCCCTCAGTCTCCGTATGTGTACATCATTTCTGGACCAAAACAGTGTGGCATATCATACTATTTCTGGGCAGACGGCGTCAGATACACGGGCTGCATATAGAGGGCGCTGTTTCGCTCGCTCGGATGCTTCCTCCGATGACAGAGAGGAAGAGGTGAATCCAGTCTCTGTCCAGAATAAGCCCAATCCGTTTCGATAGGCATAATATACACACCTAAGGTTGTCGCCTGCCTTCCCGCCTTTTGGACAAAGACTCCCATTGTTAAGGCGGAGGCATCTCATCATTATATAGCCGACAGGTCTCTGGTTTCAGCCTCTTGCGAATTGGAAAGGAAGGTTGGCAGGCGCTCTGTGCACTGTTAAGGTGTGCGCATGCTTCCCAGCCGAAACAGTTTGACACATATATTATGACAAAGTTTTGTGACGTTTTTGTTCGAATTGAACTTCAGTATGGTTCGTTTCGGTTGTTTGGGCGCACACATTTTTTGTCTGGAGGCAAGCAAAAGTCCACACCCTTTCATTGATGATTGGTCAACAGTAGGGAAACTTCAGTGAAGTATTTGCTTAACGAGAGACAACTCGTTTTCATGCACATTTTGTCATTGGGAAATACTGCACCAAAGATCTTAGACTGAGCAAAAACGTCAAAATCAATGACAGATTTCTTGATTAATCCCAACTATGTTGAGGCAGTGTTGACAGGCTACGGCATCTCAAAAAGGACAAACAGTACTATTGCTGCATTTAGCCTTTTATGGGAGTATGCTAGCACACTCGCTCGGTTCGCTTAGCTGACTTCAGCTAGCCACCGGCCAAACTGGAGCATGCTGACGGCTTTAAGATGCCGAAGTCCCCTAAAATAAATGGATGTTAAGCCAAAATTAAAGGCTATAATTACTCCGGTCTACATCAAATAATTCAAAATACTTCACCAGGGAGCATGACTTAGCAACAGAGGATCATTAGCTTATTTTCTTTCATATAGCTGTGGATTGTTTAAAAGGACGTGTGTCTGTGTAGTGCGCGTGACCATATTTACTAGCTGATTTAGTTGTGTCTGTCGGTTATAACCATCTATCATATGTGTGAAGATAATGCGTCTCGATAATGTCACAACAACAAGGGGAAGGGTGTGTGGCGAAGGTATTGCTCGTCTCTCTCCAGAGTGCATCCACTCAGCACTGATTCCTGGTGTCATAACTCACCACGTCCCACTAATAAAACGGAGCTTCTCAGTCATTTTTTCCTTCACCTCACACAGTAAGTCAACCAAGTCTGTTTAAAAAAACAAAAAACATCCACTGCTAATGACAGTTCTTCAGTATTTGAAAAATCGTTCCAACACTCCTGGCCTGTCACGACTTCCGCCGAGGTTTGCTCTCCTGCCTGTTCGGGTGGTGCTCGGCGGTCGTCGTCACCGTCCTACTAGCCACTACCGATCCCTTTTCGTGTGTATGTTGGTTTTGTCTGATTGGTTTCACCTCTGTGTAGTTTAGTTAATTAGTGTCTGTATATGTAGTAGGTTTTCCCGCCCTTGTTTTGTGCGGGATTGTTATTTGTATTTCATGTCAGTTGGTGTAGTACTTGTGTTTTTATTCTCCGGTCTGTCTTTGATCCTGTGTTGGATTGTTCACCCTGTGTGTGTTGGGTTGACCGTGTTTTCTGTTCACCGGAGGATAAACTGTCGTATCACTATCTGCTCTCTGCGCCTGATTCCACCCACCTTGATAAGACGTGACAGAATCCCGCACCACCATGGAATCAGCAGGAGCAGCCGCATCTCCTCTCCCATCGATGGAAGAGAGGGTCGTCCATCACACCAGCGTGCTTCACCGGATTGGTTCTGCCATGGACCAAATGATGGAGAGAATGGATCGATGGGAGAGGAGTGGCATTCCCACCTCATCTCCAGCAACCCCTTCTTCAGCACCTCCTGTTCCTGCGACCACATCTGGCTCCGGGGCTCTTCGGCTGACACTCCCACGGGAGTATGACGGATCGGCGGCTGGGTGCCAGGGTTTCCTCCTTCAACTGGAACTATACCTAGCTACCGTGCGTCCTGCTCCCTCCGGAGAGGAGAGCGTGTGCGCCCTCGTCTCCTGCTTGACTGGGCGAGCCCTCGAGTGGGCCAACGCAGTGTGGAATGGTCCGGACTCGGCGAAGGATAATTACCCAGAGTTCACCCGCCGATTCCGAGCTGTTTTTGACCATCCACCAGAGGGTCGGGCGGCGGGTGAACGGCTGTTCCACCTGCGTCAGGAGACGAGGGGCGTACAGGACTTTGCTCTAGAGTTCAGGACTTTGGCCGCAGGAGCAGGGTGGAACGACAGGGCCTTGATCGATCATTTCAGATGTAGTCTCAGAGAGGACGTCCGCAGGGAGCTGGCATGTCGGGACACCACATTCACATTGGATGAACTTATCAATCTGGCTATCCGTCTCGACAAGCTGCTGGCTGCCCGCGGGCGTTCGGATCAGGCCCTGTTGTTTCCACTTCCCAGCCCCCCTGCCCCTATCCCTATGGAATTAGGAGGGACGGCTTCGGGAGAGTCCAGACCAAGTTTCCACCGTGCGCATTCCCTCTGAATATTGCCCGATTTGGCTGTCGCCTTCAGTAAAAGGAAGGCGACCCAATTACCACCTCATCGTCGAGAGGACTGCGTGATAAACCTTCTGGAGAACGCTGCACTTCCTAGGAGTCACGTGTATCCATTGTCCCAGGAGGAGACGGTTGCGATGGAAACATATGTTGCTGAATCGCTGGGACAGGGGTACATTCAGCCCTCTATATCACCCGTCTCCTCAAGCTTCTTTTTTGTGAAGAAGAAGGATGGAGGTCTGCGTCCGTGTATTGATTATAGAGGTCTAAATTCCATCACAGTGGGGTTTAGTTACCCACTACCTCTCATCGCTACGGTGGTGGAATCATTTCACGGGGTGCGCGTCTTCACAAAATTGGACCTGAGGAGCGCGTATAATCTGGTGCTTATCCGGGGAGGAGATGAGTGGAAAACCGCATTTAGTACTACATCTGGTCATTATGAGTACCGAGTCATGCCATACGGGTTGAAGAATGCTCCAGCCATCTTCCAATCCTTCGTAGATGAGATTCTCAGAGACCTGCTCGGGCAGGGAGTGGTAGTGTACATCGATGACATCTTAATCTATTCTGCCACACGCGCGGAGCATGTGTCTCTGGTGCGTAAGGTACTTGGGCGACTGCTGGAGCATGACCTGTATTTCAAGGCGGAGAAATGTGAGTTTTTCAAACAGTCCGTTTCCTTCCTGGGGTATCGTATTTCCACCTCCAGGGTGGTGATGGAGGATGACCACGTTACAGCCGTGCGTAATTGGCCAACTCCGACCACGGTGAAAGAAGTGCAGCGGTTTTTAGGGTTTGCCAATTACTACCGTAGGTTTATCCGGGGTTTTGGTTAGGTGGCTGCTCCCATCACCTCGCTGCTGAAGGGAGGACCGGTGCGCTTGCGCTGGTCAGCAGAAGCCTAGAGGGAAATTACAACCCCTCCCCGTTCCACAACGGCCGTGGACACACTTATCGGTGGACTTTCTTACCGACCTTCCCCCGTCCCAGGGAAGTACTACGATCCTGGTCGTTGTGGATCAGTTTTCTAAGTCCTGTCGTCTCATCCCGTTGCCCGGTCTCCCTACGGCCCTGCAGACTGCGGAGGCCTTGTTTACCCATGTCTTCCGGCACTATGGGGTGCCTGTGGACATCGTCTCTGATCGGGGTCCCCAATTCACGTCCAGAGTGTGGAGGGCGTTTATGGAGAGACTGGGGGTCTCGGTTAGCTTAACCTCAGGTTTTCACCCTAAGTGTAATGGGCAGGTGGAGCGCGTAAACCAGGATGTGGGCAGGTTTCTGCGGTTCTATTGCCGGGACCGGCCTGGTGAGTGGGCAAGGTATGTTCCATGGGCTGAACTAGCTCAGAACTCCTTACGCCACTCCTCAACTAACTTGTCCCCTTTTGAGTGTGTGTTAGGTTACCAGCCGGTCCTGGCTCCATGGCATCAGAGTCAGACCGAGGCCCCTGCGGTGGAGGAATGGGTACAGCACTCCAAGGACACCTGGAAAGCCGTTCAGGACTCATTACGGTTAGCGGGAGAACGGCAGAAGAGGAGCGCTGACCAGCACCGCAGTGAGGCCCCCGTGTTTGCACCGGGGGACAGGGTCTGGCTCTCGACCCGAAACCTGTCCCTCCGCCTGCCCTGTCGGAAGCTGGGGCCGCAGTGTGTGGGGCCGTTCAAAGTCCTGAGGAGAATAAACGAGGTGTGTTACAGGTTACAACTTCCTAGGTATTACCGTATTAACCCCTTGTTTCATGTGTCTCTCCTCAGGCCGGTGGTGGCTGGTCCCCTGCAAGAAGGTGAGGTGCCTGAGGTCCCTCCGTCCCCTCTGGACATCGAGGGGTCCCCGGCGTACACAGTTCGGGGCATTCTGGATTCGAGACGCCGGGTGGGGGGCCTACAGTACCTCGTGGACTGGGAGGGGTACGGTCCCGGAGGAGAGATGCTGGGTTCCAGTGGGGGACATTTTGGACCCTTCTCTCTTGAGAGATTTCCACAGCCTCCACCCGGATCGCGCAGCACCTCGTCCTCCGGGTCATCCTCGAGGACGGTGGCGGCGCGCTGCGGGAGCCGCGCGTCAGGGGGGTTACTGTCACGACTTCCGCCGAGGTTGGCTCTCCTGCCTGTTCGGGCGGTGTTCGGCGGTCGTTGTCACCGTCCTACTAGCCACTACCGATCCCTTTTCGTGTGTCTGTTGGTTTTGTCTGATTGGTTTCACCTGTGTGTAGTTTAGTTAATGGGGCGGCAGTGTAGCCTAGTGGTTAGAGCATTGGACTAGTAACCAAAAGGTTGCAAGTTCAAATCCCCGAGCTGACAAGGTACAAAATCTGTCGTTCTGCCCCTGAACAGGCAGTTAACCCACTGTTCCTATGCCGTCATTGAAAATAAGAATTTGTTCTTAACTGACTTGCCTAGTAAAATAAAGGTAAAAAATAAAATAGTGTCTGTATATGTAGTAGGTTGTCCCGCCCTTGTTTTGTGCGGGATTGTTATTTGTATTTTATGTCAGTTGGTGTAATACTTGTGTTTTTATTCTCCGGTCTGTCTTTGATCCTGTGTGGATTGTTCACCCTGTGTGTGTTGGGTTGACCGTTTTTTTTGTTCACCGGAGAATAGACGTGACATGGCCAAAAAATCATGATCTGATGAGTCCATATATCCAGTGGAAACATCATAAAAAAACAACAACGGTTGTCTGTCCTGAGCTCACTGGCACAGGAATCTCTGAGGGCCTTGTGTAGGCTAGTTGATATAATGTTGCAAGTTCACTAGCAACAGCTTCTGGCGACCCAGCTGATGATTTGATACAACGTTGCACTTCACTAGCAATAGCTCATGTCAAGACAGATAGAAAGGGAGGCAGACAGATGAATGTGAAATATTTTCTACTGTTTCTATTTGTCAACTTTAGGCCTCCTATAGAGTGGCAAAAAAAGTATGAGAGCCCTTTGAAATGAAATGTGACATAAAATTTGATCTGACCTTCATCTCAGTCACAACAATAGACAAACATAGTATGCTTAAACTAATAACCCACAAATTATTGTATTTGTCTTGTCTATATTGAATATATCATTTAAACATTCACAGTGGAGGTTGGAAAAAAGTATGTGAACCCCTAGACTAATGACTTCTCCAAAAGCTAATTGGAGTCAGGATTCAACTAACCTGGAGTCCAATCATTGAGAAGAGTTTGGAGATGTTGGTTAGTGCTGCCCTGCCCTATAAAAAACACCCACAAAATTTGAGACTGCTATTCACAAGAAGCATTGCCTGATGTGAACCATGCCTCAAACAAAAAATATTAAGAATTGTTGACTTGCATATAGCTGGAAAGGGTTACAAAAGTATCTCTAAAAGCCTTGATGTTCATCAGTCCACGGTAAGACAAATTGTCTATAAATGGAGAAAGTTCAGCACTGTTGCTACTCTCCCTAGGAGTCGCCGTCCTGCAAAGATGACTGCAAGAGCACAGTGCAGAATATTCAATGAGGTTAAAAAGAATCCTAGAGTGCCTGACCTCAAGAGAGCGGTTCACACCAGACATCCCAAGAATATTGTGGAACTGAAACATTTTTGTAAAGAGGAATGGTCCAAAATTCCTCCTGACCATTGAAAAGAAAAGGTTTGGTTGACGGTTATTGCTGCCAAAGGAACGGTCAACCTGTTATTAAATCCAAGGGTTCACATACTTTTTCCAACCTGCACTGTGAATGTTTACACAGTGTGTTCAATAAACACAATACAAATGATAATCGATTGTGTGTTATTAGTGTAAGCAGACAGTGTTTGTCTATTGTTGTGACTTAGATGAAGATCAGATAACATTTATGAAATGAAATCCAGGTAATTCTAAAGGGTCCACATGCTTTTTCTTCCCACTGTATGTATTTTACTTAGTTGAAGACAAAGTTATAGGCTTACTGCTGCATAGTAGTGTGTGTGTGTGTGTGTGTGTGTGTGTGTGTGTGTGTGTGTGTGTGTGTGTGTGTGTGTGTGTGTGTGTGTGTGTGTGTGTGTGTGTGTGTGCGTGGGCGGGGGGGGGGTTCAGCCGAGCTCAGTACTTTCTGTGGTGGAGGGGCAGCCAATGGAAAATGCAGAGCGTAGGTGTTGGTAATCTTCTATAGTTGCTCCTTGATTGTCTCTGTCACTCATTGGGACACTAGTCACCGCATGATCTACAGGGAGAGCCAGGCAGTTCAAGGCCCCCTTGGGTGCTGCCATAGATTTACATTATAAGTGCCCATCCAAGAAGGCTCAAGATCATTGGCCACAGATAAAATGACATTGCTTTGTTTGGACTGGCCATTTCAACATCATACTTTAAAAATCTTAGGTAGCAAGCGAGACATGCAGTCATCATCATGAATCACGTTGACAATCTGCAGACAAATCCTTTTCAATCCTTGTCGTATGAAGAGGAATTATAGATAAAACGTTTCGGTGTTCATCGGCATTGGACATAAACATTACATAACGACTCGGAAATCGCAAATTCAACAATGAGTGGTTTGGAAGGAATCAGTGGCTTTGAAAAGCAATCACAGTTTTTCTTTCCCTGCCTGCTATTAGTTGGAGAGGGTGTGTGGTCCAAGTCTGGCTTTAAGGGTTTAAAACATCTGTCTGAAAGGGTCTCTTCTCCAAGCGTAAAAGGATAAACATACCCACGCAACACCATTGGCCAGAACAGGTTGAATACATTGGCCATTCTGTCATTTCAGCATGTTTCTGCCTTGTTCAAAACAACTAGAAATTCGGAACTAAGAAATCTCAGACTTCGGTGAGTTCAAGACAACTGGGAACAAGCTCCGACTGGGAAAAACGGTTTGAACGGTCATCCAACTCAGAATTCCAAGTCGGGAACTCTGGCCTTTTTCTAGAGCTCCGACCTGAAGATCACTGACGTCATGACTCAACCTTGTTTTTTTTCTCCAGAGTTCCCAGTTGTCTTGAAAGCACCGTAAATCCAGAGAATGCCAGACTTTGATGACAAAGTTTGAGGACTGCCACATCACCTTCCTGTTCAAGTGAGCACAGAACAACGACAGTGAATCCAAAAATGTATTGAATGCTGCTGCTGCATAAATGATGTAGGGAGATATGTATACTGTAGCTAAGAAAGAAACACTAACTGTATGTTGTGTAGTAAGCTGTTAGTAGCAAATAGCTACATCCGTTTTAGCTTGCTCATTAATGTCTTCATTGAAATGTTGAATTGCCTCTTATCTGCTCATCATTCACTCATGCCATAGTTTGCACTATTTCTTATATAGGTCTTTCTTATTAGGATCTTATTCACCATTCGAGGCAATGTTGGAATGATTTCATTGTTTTGCTTGCTTTGTGTATTGTAACTAGCTCATGTGCTTTTCGTCACGTGGGAGGGGACACTATATGTTATGTACTTGAGTGAAGACCCAAAAGCGGTTTTAACAGAAAACAGAGTTCTTTAATGAAAAACAGGAATGGCATAAATCCTCTTCCAACGTAGTCAATGGAACAAAAAGAACGTTAGTATAATGCAGGATGCACCTGCCAGGCAGACTCCGACAGGATAGGACAAGGTGGAAGCAAACGGGACGACAGCTTGCTTCTGGCATCAAAAACACAAACAAGAATCAGACACTGAAAGTAGCAGGAACAGAGAGAGAAATAGAGACCTAATCAGAGGGGGAAGAGAGAACAGGTGGGGAAAGAGTGAATGAGCTAGTTAGGGGAGATGTAGAACAGCTGAAGAATGAGAGACAGAGAAGGTAACCTAAAAAGACCAGCAGAGAGAGACAGAGTGAAGAGAAAGGACAGGAACAGACATAACAAGACATGACACTATATCATGTTGTTGGGTCTGTAACCATGTTCACCAGTGACAGTCTCTTCTCATTCAAATATTGGTTTTCAACAGAAAAGTTCATTACTAGACCCATGTAATTCCAGTTGATATTGCGATGGTTGTATTGTTTGCGCAATGCGCTGTCAGTGCTTCGGTATACTGTATATAAAAGTTGATCCTCTTGATTGTTTTTTCATTCCTTTTTAGACCAGATAGGTAAGTTAACAGAGTCTCTCTCTCAAGGCCTCAACATCTTGCTGAATTTATCTGAACTAACATCTATCCGAGGCCAAGCTCGTCACAGCTCGTTTGCTAACACTTACTTATACTTACAGCTAAGTGTCGACGATAGAGGAACAAACATTTTGAATTTACTGAACATGTACGGTTCAAAAGTCTAAACTCATTTTGGGGTACGCTATTATTGAAGGAGAATGCGGTTCTTATCGACTTAGTAACCACGTTTGTTCAAGCTATGGTTTTTAAAGAAGGCAAATGAGGCTGAATGAACTGTTTCCCTGTCAGACAATTTGTTATTTAACTAGGCAAGTCAGTTAAGAACAAATTCTTATTTATAACAACGGCCTAATGGGAACAGTGGGTTAACTGCCTGTTCAGGGGCAGAACAACAGAGTTTTACCTTGTCAGCTCTGGGATTTTATTCAGCAACCTTCCGGTTACTGGCCCAACGCTCTAACCACTAGGCTACCTGCCACCCAAGATTCTGCTGATATAGCCAGGTGTAGCAGTGGTAAGGATTCGGTGACAAACGGTGCCCACAAACTATTAGGGCCTACCGGACGCTGAAAGGAGACCCTAACAGTAGGCCCTAACAGTTTGTGGGCACCGTTTGTCACCGTTTTAGTGCAATCAATGTATTGTTTAGTGTTGTGTTGTGTAGTGGCTTTGCTGGCATGAATCCCACAATTATTTTGTTTGTTTGCCCCACCAAGATTGACATGCTATCTGGTATCAATGTGTCCACATGGCAGAGGCTGGTGCTCTCAACTTAGTTGAGTTGTAACTTTGAGACCTTTGCCATTTTACTTCAGATTTTATGATTAACCACGTGACAGTGATTTTGAGAAACCAAAATGTTATTATTGAAATGACTGTTCCACGCAAGTGTGCATAGAAAAAGAATCAGAACTGGCACGCAGGTCGGTAGAAATGGCAAGATCAATTGTCAGCTTCCCCAAACGTGAAACTCCCAAGCTGCCCCTGGCGCCGGCCCTGCAAGAGAAGGAGACGGGAGAGGTATGGGGGGGGGGGGGGGGGGTGTAGAGGGTAAACCAGGGAAACATTGGGGAGATGAAGCAAGAGACAGCAGAGAAATAGGGGAGACCAGGGGGATACAGCAGGAGTGGGGGGGGGGGGGGGGATAATGCTCTTGGCATTAAAGCCTCATTACAAGCATTGTGTCCTCCCCAGCCAGCAAGCCAGCACTACCACTAACCCCCTCCAGCTGGAGCCACTGACTGACAGACTGACAGACTGGCACTTAAATGCCCAGGTGGCACAGGAAACCCTGGAACCCCTCCCAGACTGGCAGGAGTATGGTGCAGACACACACATGTGCGAATACTAGGAATATGCCCACACACATTCACCAATACACACAGAGAAAGGCAGGCACGTACACACAAGCAGGGGTGCACACACACACACACACACACACACACACTTGTCACCGACACACAATAAATCCAAACACTCAACCACACACTCCCCACCTTCTCGCAATTAACACTGGGCCCATAGCTGGAGGCAGAAGAGGAAATTAGGTTTTGGTGGAGGAGAGGGGGTATAGGAGGGGGGAGGAGAAGGGGTTGAAAGGGGGAGAAGGATTAGGGAGGTGGTGGGGGTTATGGTTGGGAGAGGAAATATAATGTGTGGTATGAAACTATGCACCCACATCAGGTAATCACTATGGTGAGCCCAAATAAAACTGTTCCCATACTCCCCTTGATGTCAGAGAGAGAGAGAGAGAGAGAGAGAGAGAGAGAGAGAGACAGAGAGAGAGAGAGAGAGAGAGAGAGAGTGAGAGAGACAGAGAGAGAGAGAGAGAGATAGAGAGTGAGAGAGAGAGAGACAGAGAGTTAGAGACAGAGAGAGAGAGAGAGAGGAAGAGAGAAGAGAGAGAGAGAGATTTTTTTTTTCTTTATCGCTCTCCCTTTCCTTCTCTCTCTGCCCCTTTGTCTTCTCTTTCTCCCTCCCTCATCCTGAAACCAGGAGTTAGTTCATCTCGTCTCACTCAGTTGTTGTTGTGCTGTCATGCTAATTCAATCTGATACGTAACTTGACTCGAGACACAATTAAGCAGAGGAATTAACACACTTAGCTGGCTGTCCTCTCCGGGAGAAGTTTTACTGCTGTCATTTATCCTCAGCGTGTGTTTCGTCTCAGAGTCATTCAGACGACTCCATTAGTTTACCTTCCACAGGACTACATTTTGAATGACATGTTACATTGTGTATAGAGTCCCCATAAAGTATAGGCCTACCATCAACATGTATTTCAGTATCATTGGATCGTGTGTTTAATACGATTCATTTCAAATCCCATCATCCCTGGGGGTGAGGGTACATTGACCAGTGCCTAATGCATGCTGGTCCTGCGAGGCTTTCCCCACACTGTCCTCTCCAGTGTTCTGGGGGAGGCCATACTTCTGGCCTGGCCAGTGTCTTGACTGACTGACTGACACCCATGTGTCCCTATAGACGCCCTCCAGCTCCCTCCCCCCCTTCCCTCCCCGCCCTCTGTGCCTGCCGGTGGCAGATGGGTGCTGTGTGTGACAGAAAGGTCATTAGTTCACATCCACATGGGAGGAGGAGGGGTAAGTAGGGGGGCATGACGGGGTGGTGTAGGGACAGATTTATTCAAGTGTGGGGAGGTTTTGGCAACGGGGTGGGGATGAGGGAGGTAGGAGAGGGTTGAAGTGGGGTAAGAGGGGGACAGGTTTAGTCATGGTTGGGGGTAAAGAGGGAGGCTGGAGGGGGATAGGTGGTAAGGGAAATGGGAGAAATGGTTTGTCACCCCCTACTGTCATGCCTCTGGGTAACAGACATGACATGGGGCATCTTGTGCAGTCTGTGTGAATGTGTGTGTCATGCGTGTTTCTCTGAAGGTGTATTCGTTAGTGTGTGTATGTATTCTGGACTATGTCTGTATGTGTTTCTCTGAAGGTGTATTCGTTAGTGTGTGTATGTATTCTGGACTATGTCTGTATGTGTTTCTCTGAAGGTGTACTCGTTAATGTGTGTATGTATTCTGGACTATGTCTGTATGTGTTTCTCTGAAGGTGTATTCGTTAGTGTATGTATGTATTCTGGACTATGTCTGTATGTGTTTCTCTGAAGGTGTACTCGTTAGTGTGTGTATGTATTCTGGACTATGTCTGTATGTGTTTCTCTGAAGGTGTATTCGTTAGTGTGTGTATGTATTCTGGACTATGTCTGTATGTGTTTCTCTGAAGGTGTACTCGTCAGTGTGTGTATGCATTCTGGACTATGTCTGTATGTGTTTCTCTGAAGGTGTATTCGTTAGTGTGTGTATGTATTCTGGACTATGTCTGTATGCGTTTCTGTGTGACTATTTGTTTTGGTGCATGTGTGTATTGACTGTATGAACCAGGTCCTTGTGTATGTGTTTTTCTGTGTGTGTACCCATGACTGTGTGTGTATACGTGACTATGTGTGTGTATGCTTGACTATGTGTGTGTATGCATGTGGGTGTGTGTTTCTGCGTGTGTGTACACGCGACTGTGTGTGTATGCCTGACTATGTGTTTCTGTGTGACGTGGGTGTGTACACGCGACTGTGTGTGTATGCTTGACTGTGTGTGTGTGTGTGTGTGTGTGTGTGTGTGTGTGTGTGTGTGTGTGTGTGTGTGTGTGTGTGTGTGTGTGTGTGTGTGTGTGTGTGTGTGTGTGTGTGTGTGTGTGTGTGTGTGTGTGTGTGTGTACAAGCGACTGTGTGTGCATGCGTGACTATGTGTGTGTACGTGTGTGTGTGTGTGTGTGTGTGTGTGTGTGTGTGTGTGTGTGTGTGTGTGTGTGTGTGTGTGTGTGTGTGTGTGTGTGTGTGTGTGTGTGTGTGTGTGTGTGTGTGTGTGTGTGTGAGTATCTGTGAGATAAAGGCCTGGGGGCATGCTCATCAACACAGACACACAGATTTGCATAATGAAATTCTCTCTCTCTCTCTCAGCCAGAGGAAAAACAAGGCGCTTAACCAACCCTTAAAAAACACCTACGTGAATACAACAAAGAGAGGAAAAACTCTGTTCCTCATACTCCACATGACAGCTGCAGTACACACAAGGGGTTTGGAGTGTGTGTGTGTTTATTTATTGGTATGTTAAGTGTGAAGGCATTACCTCTCCTCTGTCTCCCCATCTCAATGACTTGAATTCTCAGAGACATCTCAATGCCTATAACCTTCCTTGTGTTCCCACTCTCTGTGAGTGTGTCTTTGTTGTGTTGTGCGTTGTATTCGCATGCCATGTCTGCGGGGGTGTATGCGTGTCTCTCTGTGTGTGTGTGTGTGTGTGTGTGTGTGTGTGTGTGTGTGTGTGTGTGTGTGTGTGTGTGTGTGTGTGTGTGTGTGTGTGTGTGTGTGTGTGTGTGTGTGTGTGTGTGTGTGTGTGTGTGTGTTTGAAGGCCTCGGTCGTCTGTGTGCGAGCGTCAGTGCGTTCGTGCGTGCCAGCCATATCAGTGTATCTGTCACCGTAGATGAAAGCAGACCAGGATGTATGCATGTTTGAGAGACAGGAAGACCCATGTAGCTGGTGTTTGTGTGGGTGTCTGCTGTAATATGGCATGGATCAACTTAAAGGAGAGGAAGAGAGGGGGAGAGGCCACGGGTCGTTGGAGGTGTGAGGGCACAGAAGGAGAGAGCGAGGGAGCGAGGGAGGGGAGGGAGCGAGGGAGCGAGGGAGGACAAGGAGGGAGGGAGCGAGGGAGCGAGGGAGGGAGCGAGGGAGGGAACGAGGGAGGGAGCGTGGGAGGGAGCGAGGGAGGGAGCGAGGGAGGGAGCTAGGGAGGGAGCTAGGGAGGGAGCGAGGGAGGGAGCGAGGGAGGGAACGAGGGAGGGAGCGAGGGAGGGAACGAGGGAGGGAGGGAGGGAGCGAGGGAGGGAACAAGGGAGGGAACAAGGGAGGGAACAAGGGAGGGAACAAGGGAGGGAGCGAGGGAGGGAAAGAGGGAGGGAGCGAGGGAGGGAGCGAGGGAGGGAAGGGAGGGAGGGAGCGAGGAGGGAGGGAACAAGGGAGTGAGCGAGGGAGGGAGCGAGGGAGGGAGCGAGGGAGGGAACAAGGGAGGGAGCGAGGGAGGGAACGAGGGAGGGAGCGAGGGGGAGGACAAGGAGGGAGGGAAAGGTTTTGGACACGCATCATCATTTTCTCTGCAAAAGAACCTGGCAGCTGTTTTGTGAGCAAAGAGAGAATGAGAGGTAGTTGAGAGAAGAGAGGGAGAAAGAGGGAGAAAGAGGGAGAGGGAGAGCTAGTAAAGGAGGAGGAGGAGGCAGAGGAAGAAGGGACAGGGGAAGGAGAGGGAGGAGTGAAGGGGGAGTTGAATTTTGGTGACTGTGAAAGCATCAGAAAGAAAGTGTCCTTCAACCCATTGTGGAGAAGGAGAGAGGAAGGAAAGGAGGGAAGAGAGGGGGTGGGAGAGAGGGAGGGGGGGAAGAAAGGGAGGGGGGAGAGAGGGAGGGGGGGGAGGGAAGAGAGGGAGGGGGAAAGAGTGAGCAAAAAAGAAGAGGAATCCATACAAAGGACACCTGCTTCACTCTGGAAAGTAAAGTGAAGAATAGAGTCTGGCATGGCAACAAACAAAAAGTAAAGAACGTTTGACTGCTGTTAGGAAGCGTTTTCCCTTAACGCTGGCAAGACCGGTACAACAGAGTGCTTCAACAACACAGTCCTCCTTCTGGTAGGGCGAGAAAACAGGTAAAAGAGGGTTGAACATGGTACGACTCTGGTTCTAAGGTGCTCTTAGGAAGGGGCTCAAGCACACGTATTCCACGGTACACCTCAGTCTCGGGTTTGAGCCTTGGCAATTGGCCCTATAGTTATAGCAGAGTCCCATTGGAGATAAATGGTTGTTTTCTGCTAGTCAGCGGTGTGTGTACTCTTCTACCTCTCGGCAGAGTGCATAACCTGCATCGCTGTAGATACTGTGGTCCTGATACTACCAAGCACTCACAGCACCATGTCACCGTGTCCTCTGGAAAAATCGATCCTTTTACAAGAGTGTTTCCCTGTGTGCTTTCAAACCCTAACCCCATCACCACTCAGCAGCCCCCCCCCCCCTCCCAGCCCCCGCCCTTCAGTCCCTCAAAACACACACACCCGCATCTTGGGGCAAAGTGTGACCAACACCTTTGTCTGTAGCCCAGCTGCAGAGAATGAGGCTCCACTCCTCCCCTAACATGCGCACACACCTATTGAATGAGTACTGAAGCAATGTGGGGTTCTGACAGTAGTAATGTCATTGGTACAGTGAGCCATTGGGCCCCTCTGCTCTGCTGGCCCCTTACTCAGCACAGCCAGCACACACACACACACACACACACACACACACACACACACACACACACACACACACACACACACACACACACACACACACACACACACACACACACACACACACACACACACACACACACACACACACACACACACACACACACACACACACACACACACACACACACACAAACAAATACTGGGCCTTTTGTTCTGTTTCCTTTGGCAACGGAAGTTCAGTGTTTATGAGTGTGCCTAGACAAAACAAATATCCTTCCTCTAGCCCCATCCATCCCTGTCTCCCAGCACTGTTTTCCAGCACTCTCCTTCTCTCTCTGTCTGTATCCCTCTCCCTGCCTCCATCTCTCTATCTGTCTGTATCCCTCTCCCTGCCTCTATCTCTCTATCTGTCTGTATCCCTCTCCCTGCCCCCATCTCTCTATCTGTCTGTATCCCTCTCCCTGCCTCCATCTCTCTATCTGTCTGTATCCCTCTCCCTGCCCCCATCTCTCTATCTGTCTGTATCCCTCTCCCTGCCTCCATCTCTCTATCTGTCTGTATCCCTCTCCCTGCCTCCATCTCTCTATCTGTCTGTATCCCTCTCCCTGCCTCCATCTCTCTGTCTGTATCCCTCTCCCTGCCTCCATCTCTCTATCTGTCTGTATCCCTCTCCCTGCCTCCATCTCTCTATCTGTCTGTATCCCTCTCCCTGCCCCCATCTCTCTATCTGTCTGTATCCCTCTCCCTGCCTCCATCTCTCTATCTGTCTGTATCCCTCTCCCTGCCTCCATCTCTCTGTCTGTATCCCTCTCCCTGCCTCCATCTCTCTATCTGTCTGTATCCCTATCCCTGCATCCATCTCTCTATCTGTCTGTCTGTCTTCTCTCTCTCTTCCCCTCTCCCTCTGTCTTCCCATCTCCCTCTGCGTAACCCTCTCCCTCTCTGTCTCCCCATCTCCCTCTCCTCTCTGCCTGGTTTGCAGGCTACCACGGCTGTCTCCCCCTCTCCCTCTCTGTCTCCCCGTCTCTCTCTCCTCTCTGCCTGGTTTGCAGGCTAACACGGCTGTCTCCCCCTCTCCCTCTCTGTCTCCCCGTCTCTCTCTCCTCTCTGCCTGGTTTGCAGGCTACCACGGCTGTCTCCCCCTCTCCCTCTCTGTCTCGCCGTCTATCTCTCCTCTCTGCCTGGTTTGCAGGCTACCACGGCTGTCTCCCCCTCTCCCTCTCTGTCTCCCCGTCTCTCTCCTCCCTGCCTGGTTTGCAGGTTACCACGGCTGTCTCCCCCTCTCCCTCTCTGTCTCCCCGTCTCTCTCTCCTCTCTGCCTGGTTTGCAGGCTACCACGGCTGTCTCCCCTCTCCGTCTCCCCATCTCTCTCTCCTCTCTGCCTGGTTTGCAGGTTACCACGGCTGTCTCCCCCTTTCCCTCTCTGTCTCACCGTCTCTCTCTCCTCTCTGCCTGGTTTGCAGGTTACCACGGCTGTCTCTCTGTCTCCCCGTCTCTCTCTCCTCTCTGCCTGGTTTGCAGGTTACCACGGCTGTCTCTCCGTCTCTCTCTCCTCTCTGCCTGGTTTGCAGGTTACCACGGCTGTCTCTCTGGCTCCCCGTCTCTCTCTCCTCTCTGCCTGGTTTGCAGGTTACCACGGCTGTCTCCCCCTCTCCCTCTCTGTCTCCCCGTCTCTCTCTCCTCTCTGCCTGGTTTGCAGGTTACCACGGCTGTCTCTCTGTCTCCACGTCTCTCTCTCCTCTCTGCCTGGTTTGCAGGTTACCACGGCTGTCTCCCCCTCTCCCTCTCTGTCTCCCCGTCTCTCTCCTCTCTGCATGGTTTGCAGGTTACCACGGCTGTCTCTCTGTCTCCCCGTCTCTCTCTCCTCTCTGCCTGGTTTGCAGGTTACCACGGCTGTCTCTCTGTCTCCCATGTCTCTCTCTCCTCTCTGCCTGGTTTGCAGGTTACCACGGCTGTCTCCCCTCTCCCTCTCTGTCTCCCCGTCTCTCTCTCCTCTCTGCCTGGTTTGCAGGTTACCACGGCTGTCTCTCTCTCTCCCCGTCTCTCTCTCCTCTCTGCCTGGTTTGCAGGTTACCACGGCTGTCTCTCTGTCTCCCCGTCTCTCTCTCCTCTCTGCCTGGTTTGCAGGTTACCACGGTTGTCTCTCCATCTCTCTCTCCTCTCTGCCTGGTTTGCAGGTTACCACGGCTGTCTCTCTGTCTCCCCGTCTCTCTCTCCTCTCTGCCTGGTTTGCAGGTAACCACGGCTGTCTCTCTGTCTCCCTGTCTCTCTCTCCTCTCTGCCTGGTTTGCAGGTTACCACGGCTGTCTCCCCCTCTCCCTCTCTGTCTCCCCATCTCTCTCTCCTCTCTGCCTGGTTTGCAGGTTACCACGGCTGTCTCTCTGTCTCACCGTCTCTCTCTCCTCTCTGCCTGGTTTGCAGGTTACCACGGCTGTCTCTCTGTCTCCCATGTCTCTCTCTCCTCTCTGCCTGGTTTGCAGGTTACCACGGCTGTCTCCCCCTCTCCCTCTCTGTCTCCCCGTCTCTCTCTCCTCTCTGCCTGGTTTGCAGGTTACCACGGCTGTCTCTCTCTCTCCCCGTCTCTCTCTCCTCTCTGCCTGGTTTGCAGGTTACCACGGCTGTCTCTCTCTCTCTCCTGTCTCGTCTCTCTCTCCTCTCTGCCTGGTTTGCAGGTTACCACGGCTGTCTCTCTGTCTCCCCGTCTCTCTCTCCTCTCTGCCTGGTTTGCAGGTTACCACGGCTGTCTCTCTGTCTCCCCGTCTCTCTCTCCTCTCTGCCTGGTTTGCAGGTTACCACGGTTGTCTCTCCATCTCTCTCTCCTCTCTGCCTGGTTTGCAGGTTACCACGGCTGTCTCTCTGTCTCCCCGTCTCGCTCTCCTCTCTGCCTGGTTTGCAGGTTAACACGGCTGTCTCTCTGTCTCCCACGTCTCTCTCTCCTCTCTGCCTGGTTTGCAGGTTACCACGGCTGTCTCTCCGTCTCTCTCTCCTCTCTGCCTGGTTTGCAGGTTATCACGGCTGTCTCTCTGTCTCCCCGTCTCTCTCTCCTCTCTGCCTGGTTTGCAGGTTACCACGGCTGTCTCTCTGTCTCCCCGTCTCTCTCTCCTCTCTGCCTGGTTTGCAGGTTACCACGGCTGTCTCCCCCTCTCCCTCTCTGTCTCCCCGTCTCTCTCTCCTCTCTGCCTGGTTTGCAGGTTACCACGGCTGTCTCTCTGTCTCCCCGTCTCTCTCTCCTCTCTGCCTGGTTTGCAGGTTACCACGGCTGTCTCTCTGTCTCCCCGTCTCTCTCTCCTCTCTGCCTGGTTTGCAGGTTACCACGGCTGTCTCCCCCCCTCTCTCTCTCTCTGTCTCCCCGTCTCTCTCCTCTCTGCCTGGTTTGCAGGTTACCACGGCTGTCTCCCCCTCTCCCTCTCTGTCTCCCCGTCTCTCTCTCCTCTCTGCCTGGTTTGCAGGTTACCACGGCTGTCTCTCTGTCTCCCCGTCTCTCTCTCCTCTCTGCCTGGTTTGCAGGTTACCACGGCTGACTGCCCCTCTGGACACACTATTCTGCAGAGCCTATTGTTCGCCCTGACAGCTTTTGTTGTGGGGAGAGAAAGAGAGACCCCCTAGCCCGCACCCCTTCTCTCCCCTCCTTCCTCCCCTCACGCACATTCCACAAGCGGGGAGGTCAAAGGGTGCAGCTGCCTAAATAAAGAGAACGGGGGGGGGGGTGATTCCTTCACTTTCTTCCCCTTTTTTGCTGTTTTTACAGAATGAGACAGAGGGACATAGAGGAATAGGCAGGCAGAGAGAGAGAGAGATAGAGAAAGAAAGCGGGAGAGGGGGTGGGGCGGGGTGGGGTGGTGGGGGGGGGGTTTGTTTGGACACAGTGTTTTGTTTGGATGTTGTTGCCCTCTGCTAAAACCACAAACACACACTGTCGACTGTAGACACAACTGATGTCAACACTGAAGATCTGCGTTATAGCTCGATTTCAATTTAAAGGCATTGTTCCCGCGATCCCGGAGACCGCGTTCGTGGTAAACGCCGCATTTGTCTGCTCAATGGGATCTTCCGCGATACTTCTGCGCTGTAGATTGAATCCAGCTCTAAATGTGTTATTCTTATTATTAGACATGAGAAAAGGCCTGGAGAAACTACAGTGGAAGAGAAGTATGTTGATCAGAAAAGGACAAAGGGAGCACCTTGAACTAACACCACTCCAACCACTGTTTTCCTCAGTCCTTTCATTGGAATTTGTCATGAAATGTGCAATATTGTCTGTGTGTACGTGAGAGAGACAGAAGATAAAGAAGGAGTGAGAGATATAGAGGGAGAAAGAGTGATTACGAGAGAAAGGTAAATAAATCAAATAAAACAGGAAAGAAAGAAAGTGACAGTGTGTGTGCTGTGTGCAAATGGGAGTCGACTTAAACATCTCGGAATCTTCCGGCAAAGTGGAACGGAAAAGAACCTTCTCCATTCTCTCCTTGTGACCCGAGGGACTATGTGTGTGTGTGTGCCGGCGTTTGTGTGTAAACATCAGTTGTTTGCGGTGTTGTGACAAGGCTGTGGAATATGAAACTCTTCCGTGCTTTAATCAAGCGATGGCAGCGGTATCACCCAGGAAAAACAAGTTAATCATCTGAAATGAACACTCACATCCCCTCCAGCCATGGATGCACACACATATACACTCTCTCTCTCTCTCTCTCTCTCTCTCTCTTTCACTCTCCTCCTCAGTCTGCATATCCCTCGTTGACTCTAGTCTACATTCTCTCTGGGCCCTTTTTCCTATGTCTCCTTACTCCTCCCTTTCACTTCAAATCTCTCGCCCCCCCCCCCCTTCTCTCTTTCTCACCCTTCCATCCGTTCTATATTTACAGATCCCAGCTGTGCCCGTCACCAGGCCTGTTATTAACTGTAAAACTGGAGATGGAGACGGAAAGAGAAAGAGAGAGTAATGAACAGAATAACTCTCCACTTTGTGTCAAGGTGAGTGAAATATGACAGCGAAACTGAGGGTTGGTCATCTCCCTTCCTGTCAGTAAACTCCACCCCAGCTCAGCATGCGCTGTCAGCCTACAGATATAATCACAATCACGTAGAGAGAGGATCACAAAGGCCACATCCAACCATACTGCGTGACCTCTGACCCCTTTCTGTCTCGCTGCTCAACTCCTACCTTGACATTTCAGATTTCACATCAGGTGGAAGCCACCCAGTCTCCCCTCCCTCGGTTCTCCTCTTTCTCATCTCTCTACCTCTCCTCTATTTCTCTGTTTGTCTCATCCGTCTTCCTCTTTCTTGCTCTAGGTGTGTCACTCACGCTCACCCACACTATCCCCCCCTCAGCCCTCTCTCTCTTCTCTCTCTCTCTTTGTCTGCCTTTTAAAGAACTTTGAATACAGTGCCTTCAGAAAGTATCTACACCGGTTGACTCATAACCCGCAGTACCTGCAGTTATATCTGCGGGGCAGGTGGGTTTTGGGTCTTTAAATAATGTGTGGATGATGGGCGGGTGGCGGGTGGGTTGAGCAAAGAGAAAAACAATGCCTTGAACTATCACTGAGGTTTTTCTTTCATGATTTTAGGTTGTCTGGCAATAGTGAGTAAGCCGAAGCTTCAGGGCCTAACTGTACACACGCCAAATAGCCTACGGCCAATCACCAAACGCTTTTGGGGACGGGCTGAAAAAGTTACTGTCGATCCACGGAGACTAAAAAGTCACAGTTGAACTCAATGAGAAAAGCTGGGAAATTGAGAGTTGAAAATGAAGAGAAGGAAGAGTCAGAAGAGTCATGTTTGGGAAAGATTTAGTGAAGTGTTAGAAGAGGATGATACCTGTGGCGGCTGTGTTATGTGTGATGATTGTAAGGCGCCATACAAATTCCACAGTCACAAGGCGGGTACCTCAAATAGGGCGATGGCTGGTGGAAGGTCAATGGAAAGTCAAGGAAACTGCCTACTGTTAAAATGGGTTAAATGGCAACTGAAATCTGGACACTGACTTTATAGGCCTCTCACATAGTCTTAATGGTATCGCCTGCAGAACTAAGCATTTCTTGCAGTACAATGATAGTCCTACACCACATGTAAAGCAGCATTTTCACTGGGAACAGAGTGGAGCAATACGATTGCTTTCAGCATCTCGAGAGAACACAAATGCGTAGTTCAATACCGTCTATTGAGGTACTATCAGCATCAGCATCATACAAGCCGATATAATTTTTTTTACGTGGTTGAAATACTACCAAAGCCGAACTGAAATCTTAACAGAAACATGTTGGGTCGTTTTCACAGATGTATCCTTTCAACCAGTCAAACTGATGTCTTAGGGAAATTGTGCACAGAAAATATTTCCTTTTTTTAATTTATTTTTTTTAAATGGCATTTTTTCCCGGTCTTTGCTTCGCGAGAGAAGAAGAGATGACAGAGAACTTTGCCGATGTCAACTAGATTGAAGCGTTCATTCTATCGATTTTTGACAGTATTCGGGTGAGCAAGGGTTTATTTAGTATTGTAGGGCAACATACAGTATAACAATAGGAGAGAAGCCGCATGTATCTAATTATAGACAAGTTGACTAACAAATAGTCGACCAAAATGTTGGAAATTCTAAGCAGAAACATATCTATATTATGGCAAAGAAAATCCTGCACCCCCTGTCCAAAAATTATTTCAGTCTCTGACTGTAGCCTGCAGCGCATTTTCTATAAATTAAATTTAAATGAAATTATGGGCAGAAAGACAAATTCAACTCCATCTTTCATCGAATCAGATGGCCTATTCATCACAAAACCATTTGATATTGCCAATTATTTTAATGATTACTGAGGGCAAAATTGTGCAAATTTAGGCAGTAAATGCCAACAACAGTGAGCCATTGTATTCATGCATAAAAAACAAATAATCATTGTAAGTTGAATTTAGTACAATTATTGTTATCGATCAATAATGACAAACCTCCTGGCATTGACAACTTATCTATAGCCACTCCTATCTGTCATATCTTTCATCTGATCCTCGAGGAAAGTCTTTGTCCTCAGGCCTGGAGGGAAGCCAAGAGTGATAAAGCAGCCTTTACTGGTTCTAACAGCAGACCTAAATGTGTTTGACCAAATACAACGCTATTTCTCTGTAAACAAATGAACAAAAGACTTCCAACATGCTTAAAGACAAGAGCACTCAACATGTACTGCACTGACACACATGACTGATGATTGGTTGAAAGAAATTGATAAGAAGATTGTAGGAGCTGTACTGTTAGATTTCAGTGCAGCCTTTGATATTATTTACCATAATCTGTTGTTGAGGGCTTTTGTGCTATGGCTTTTCAACACCTGCCAAGATCGCTTCTCTCCCTCCCTCAGTGAACACTCTGTAGCAGAGCCTGAACCTATGAAGGTAGAGGTCACACCACTCCCCGCGGTGGAGTGAAGCAGACGGAGACAGCTGAGGCTCTGTCTTTTTTGTGGTCATGGGGGGGGGGGGGGGGGCACCAGCTTCAGCAGTGTCCGATATGTCCCAACATTGTGGTCCACGAGATCTTCCATCTCCTGGGGCAGGTGTGAGTATCTCATCTTCACCCGTTTCTGCTAAACCCTTTTTAGTGTGGATCACACTAGCTGATTAACCAGTTAGGCTAGTTGAGAACAAGTTCTCATTTACAACTGCGACCTGGCCAAGATATAGCAAAGCAGTGCGACAGAAACAACAACACAGAGTTACACAGAGTTATGGAATAAACAAGCGTACAGTCAATAACACAATAGAAGAAAAGGAAGACTATATACAGTGTGTGCAAATGGCATGAGGAGGTAAGGCAATAAATAGGCCATAGTAGCAAAGTAATTACAATTTAGCAGATTAAGACTGGAGTGATAGATGAGTAGATGATGATGAGCAGATGATGGTGTGTAAGTAGTGATACTGGTGTGCAAAAGAGCAGCAAAGTAAATAAAATCAATATGGGGATGAGGTAGGTCGATTGGGTGGGCTATTTACAGATGGACTATGTACAGCTGCAGCGGTCGGTTAGCTGCTCAGATAGCTGATGTTTAAAGTTTGTGAGGAAATGTAAGTCTCCAGCTTCAGCGATTTTTGCTAGGTTAGGTCAGCCTAGCATTGGGCGACACCGAGAGAGAATAGTTTGGGGAAGATTAACGAGTTCATGTTTTCATGGGATATCGCTTACTGCTAAGGAGTACTGTCTGCATTGATTGCTGTGGGTCTTGTGAGGAAACCTGCACGGAACTGAATATCTACGAGTAGTGAGAAACCACAACGGTGGGGTGCTTCGGGACTTTATGTGTCGGCATTGTTTTTGGAGCTCCACCACGCGCCAAGCTTGAAATAATTTGGACATGGGTTGTGCACGACTCATTGGGGTTTATTATTTTTGATGTGGTACATTGAAAATGTAATAATACGCATATTGAACCTTATGAATGTTGCCTTGGTGGAGTCATTTCCTGTTTCAATTCATGCACGCGAAATCATATCAATGTACAACAACAATAATCTATAGTCATTCCATCTGAAGCTAATACACTAGTTGTCATCACCCTAGAAAGTTTACAATACGGATTCTTATTGGAGATGTCCTTCTCACCTAACATCCCATGCTGTTGAGATATTCTACGTAAGGTAATATCGTGAGAGTCAATCACCTGCACTATACAATCACACTCCGAAAAGTATTGGTGGCCCACCTTGGCACAGGACGTTACTCGCTACGTCAACTCCTGTTCTGTGTGTGCCCAAACTGGGGCGGCAGGTAGCCTAGTGGTTAGAGCGTTGGACTAGAAACTGAAAAGGTTGCAAGATCAAATCCCCGAGCTGACAAGGTACAAATCTGTCGTTCTGCCCCTGAACAAGGTAGTTAACCCACTGTTCCTGAATTTGTTCTTACCTGACTTGCCGGCAGGGAAACTCCTTCCTGTGCCTCAACGTCCCTGGTCTCATCTGTCCATTGACTTTGTTACCGATTGTCCCTCCTCTGACGGGACAGATTTTCTAAATCATGCCGGTTAATTCCTCTCTCTGGCCTCCCTACCTCTCTCCAGGTCTCTGAGGAACTGTTCCAGCAGGTCTTCTGTCAATATGGCTTTCTGGAGGATATTGTCTCTGACCGTGACCCCCAATTCATGTCACAGGTATGGAGGGCTTTCATGGAGAAACTGGGGGTCACGGTCAGCCTCACTTCCGGGTACCGGCCTCAGTCCAACGGGCAGGTGGAGAGGATGAACCAGGAGATAGGAGGTTCCTGAGGAGTCACTGCCAGGACCGGCAGGGGGGGTGGGCCTAATTCCTTCCCTGGGCAGAATACATCCAGAAATCATTACGCCAACCCTCCACCAGGCTTTCTCCCTTCTAGTGTGTCCTGGGTTACCAGCCGGCCCTGGCTCCGTAGACTCCGAGCCAGACCGAGGCCTCTGCAGTGGACGAATGGGTCCGGCGCGCAGAGGAGGTTTGGAGTAATGCTCATGTGAGGCTCCAGCATGCTGTCCGTCGCCAGAAGAAGCAGGCGGATCGCCACTGCAGTGAGGCGCCCGTGTTCCATCCTGGTGATCGCGTCTGGCTCTCCACCAGGAACCTGGAAGCTGAGCCCTGGTTTGTGGGGCCATTCAAGGTTCTCCGGAGGGTCAACAAGGTGACGTATAGGTTACAGCTTCCCAGTGACTACCGTATCTCACCTTCATTTCATGTTTCCCTTCTCAGGCCGGTGGTTCCTGGTTCCCTGGCTGATGCTGTCCCCCATGACACCACTCCGCCCCCCCTGGATGTCGAGGGAGGTCCCACCTATGCTGTCAGATACCTACAGGACTCCCGACGTCGTGGGGGTCGGCTCCAGTATCTGGTGGACTGGGAGGAGTACGGCCTAGAGGAGAGGTGTTGGGTTCCGGTGGAGGACATTCTGGACCACAACATAATATGTGATTTCCATCTTCGCCACCCGGGCCGGCACCCGGGGGGGTGGGGGGTACTATCACATCTACTCCCACTCCTCCCCTCTGGCGTTCGACGTCACCAGTTTACTAACCACCTGTCCTGGCATTCATCATTACGCGCACTGGTGCTCCATCATTACGCACACCAGTGCTCCATCACGTCACTGATTACCTCACCTATTTCTGTCACTCTCTAAGTTCCATTCACCAGGCAGTATTGACTATGTGTTTCATGTCTGTATGCTACTCGAGTAGCGTTTCAGGTTATGTCGATATAGGACTCGTTTTACTGTGGATATAGATACTTTTCTACCGGTTTCCTCCAGCATCTTCACAAGGTCCTTTGCTGTTGTTCTGGGATTGATTTGCACTTTTCGCACCAAAGTACGTTAATCTCTAGGAGACAGAATGTGTCTCCTTTCTAAGCGGTATGACGGCTGCGTGGTCCCGTGGTGTTTTACTAGCATACTATCGTTTGTACAGATGAACGTGGTACCTTCAGACGTTTGGAAATTGCTCCCAAGGATGAACCAGACTTGTGGAGGTCTACAATCTTTTTTTCTGAGGTCTTGGCTGATTTCATCTGATTTTCCCATGATGTCAAGCAAAGAGGCACTGAGTTTGAAGGTAGGCATTGAAGTACATCCACAGGTACACCTCCAATTGACTCAAATTATGTCAATTATTCTATCAGAAGCTTCTAAAGCCATGACATAATTTTCTACAATTTTCCAAGCTGTTGAAAGGCACAGTTAATTGAGTGTATGTGTATGTTCTGAGTGTATGTTCTGACCCACTGGAATTGTGACAGTGAATTATATGTGAAATTTTCTGTCTTTAAACAATGGAAAAATGACTTGTGTCATGCACACAGTAGATGTCCTAACCGACTTGCCAAAACTATCATTTGTTAACTAGAAATTTGTGGAGTGGTTGAAAAAACAGTTTTAATGACTTCAACCTAAGTGTATGTAAACTTCCGACTTCAACTGTAGATTCAATGGTTGTGAAGATGGGGAGAAGTCTGTCTGTAATAGAGATGCTCAGTTTTTTTGACACCACAGTCCACAAAGCAAGTCCTACAGGCTCTAGTATTATCTTTTCCTGATTATTGTCCAGTCATATTGCCCAGTCATTTTTAAACGTAACCTTTATTTAACTTGGTAAGTCAGTTAAGAAGAAATTCTTATTTACAATGAAGACCTACCCTGGCTAATCCCGGACGATGCTGGGCCAATTGTCCGCCGCCCTGTGGGACTCCCAATCACGGCCGGATGTGATACAGCCCGGATCAAGTGTTGCAAAGAAAAACCTGGTTCTGGCCCAAAACAGAGCGGCACGTCTTGCTCTTCATTGTAATCAGAAGGCTAATATTAATACTATGCATGCCAGTCTCTCTTGGCTAAGAGTAGAGGAAATACTGACTGAAACACTTTTTATTAGAAACATTGTGTTGGAAATTCCAAAATGTCAACTTACACACAGCACTGACACATACACTTACCCCACCAGGGGTCTTTTCACAGTCCCCAAGTCCAGAACTAATTCAAGGAGACGTACAGTATTATAGAGCCATTTGTGCATGGAACTCCCTTCCACCTTATATAGCGCAGGTGAACAGCAAACCTGGTTTCAAAAAACAAATAAAGCAAAAGCTCACGGCACAACGCCTCTCCCCCATGTGACCTACTTGTTGTGTGTATGTACTGGCTGATAGATGCACACACACACACACACACACACGTTCATGTTTTAAATGTATGTATGTAAATTGTAGTTCTTTGTCTGTAATAATACATTTTGTTTTGTGTCAGACCCCAGTAAGACTAGTTGTTGCCGTTGGCGTCAGCTAATGGGGATCCTAATAAATCAAATCTGTGTTAGCGGGTTACGGTTGGGTGCATTCCTCACTCTAACACACACAGCGCCTTTCTGAAAGTATTCATACCCCTGGACTTATTCAACATTTTGTTGCCTTACAGCCTGAATTTAAAATATATTAAATATATTTGTCTTCTTGGTAAGCAGCTCCAGTGTAGATTTGGCCTTGGGTTTTAGGTTATTGTCCTGCTGAGAGGTTAATTAATCTCCGTGGAAAGCAGACTGAACCAGGTTTTCCTCTAGGATTTTGCATGCGCTTAGCTCTATTCCATTTATTTTTTATCCTGAAAAATTATTACAAGGATACCCATAACATGATCCAGCCACCACTATGCTTGTAAATATGGAGAGTCATACTCAGTGTGTTGTATTATATTTGCCACAAAAATAACACTATTTTATTCATGACAAAAAGTTAGTTGCTTTGCCTCATTTGCAGTATTGGGGTAAATCTAACACAACACTGAGGATCACTCTTCATATTTTCAAGCATGATGGAAGTTGCATCAAATTATAGGTATGTTTGTTAACTTCTTGGTGACAGGGGGCAGTATTTTCACGTCCGGATGAAATTAATGCCCAAATTCAACTGCCTGCTACTCATCCTCAGAAGATAAGATATGCATATGATTAGTAGATGTGGATAGAAAATACTCTGAAGTTTCTAAAACTGTTTGAATCATGTCTGCGAGTATAGTATAACTTATTTAGCAGGCGAAACCCCGAGGACAAACCATTCAGACTTTTTTTTTAGGTCACACTTTTCAATGCGTTTTCATTGGGAATCCAGACTTCTACTGAATGTCAACAGTCTTTAGAAATTGATTGAGGTTTTTCCTTTGTGTAATGAAGAGGTACGGCCATCTTGAATGAGGGTAACTTGAAGTGTACTGTTAGATAGAGGCGCATGACCAGAAAGCTAAAAGTTTTCTTCCTGTATTGAACACAGATCATCCCATCTTCAATTGTATTGATTATTTAAGTAAAAAAAATACCTAAAGTTGTATTACAAAAGTCGTTTGAAATGTTTTGGCAAAGTTTACAGGTAACTTTTTAAATATTTTGTAGATTTTGTGTTTCTGGATCAAACTCGCCAAATAAATGGACATTTTGGATATATATCGATGGAATTAATCGAACAAAGGGACCATTTGTTATGTTTATGGGACAATATTGGAGTGCCAACAAAAGAAGCTCGTCAAAGGTAAGGCATGAATTATATTTTAATTTCTGCGTTTTGTGTCGCGACTGCAGGGTTGAAGTATCTCTCTCTTTGTTTACTATGGTGCTATCCTCAGATAATGGCATTGTTTCCTTTCGCCGAAAAGCCTTTTTGAAATCTGACATGTTGGCTGGATTCACAACAAGTGTAGCTTTAATTTGGTATCTTACATGTGTGATTTCATGAAAGTATGATTTTTATAGTAATTTATTTGAATTTGGCACTCTGCATTTTCACTGGCTTTTGGCCAGGTGGGACACGTCCCACATATCCCAGAGAGGTTAAAGGACAAGGGAATTTTTTGGTATAAAAATAAATGGATTAAAGCTAAGCGCATGCCAAATCAAATCAAATCAATTTATAAAGCCCTACATCAGCTGATATATCAAAGTGTTGTACAGAAACCCAGCCTAAAACCCCAAACAGCAAGCAATGCAGTTGTAGAAGCACGGTGGCTAGGAAAAACTCCCTAGAAAGGCCAAAACCTAGGAAGAAACCTAGAGAGGAACCAGGCTATGAGGGCTGGCCAGTCCTCCTCTGGCTGTGCCGGGTGGAGATTATAACAGAACATGGCCAAGCTTTTCAAATGTTCATAAATGACCAGCATGGTCAAATAATAATAATCACAGTTGTTGTTGAGGGTGCAACAAGTCAGCACCTCAGGAGTAAATGTCAGTTGACTTTTCATAGCCGATCATTAAGAGTATCTCTACCGCTCCTGCTGTCTCTAGAGAGTTGAAAACAGCAGGTCTGGGACAGGTAGCACGTCCGGTGAACAGGTCAGGCCAACTAGGCAGGATATAACCCCACCCACTTTGCCAAAGCACAGCCCCCACACCACTAGAGGGATAGCTTCAACCACCAACTTACCATCCTGAGACAAGGCCGAGTATAGCCCACAAAGATCTCCGCCCACGGCACAACCCAAGGTGGGGAGGCAACCCAGACAGGAAGACCAGAGGAAAACTTGGTTCACACTGGGAGACAAAAATCACCTTTCAGCAGTACAACAAC
>NC_088238.1:44189923-44204923 GCF_036934945.1 Oncorhynchus masou masou
AGGGAGTTGTTACAGAATGGGGGAGAGAGAGAGAGAGAGAGAGAACGGGAGTTGTTACAGAATGGGGGAGAGAGAAAGAGAGGGAGTTGTTACAGAATGGGGGAGAGAGAGAGAGGGAGAGAGAAAGGGAGTTGTTACAGAATGGGGGAGAGAGAGAGGGAGAGAGAAAGGGAGTTGTTACAGAATGGGGGATAGAGAGAGAGAGGGAGTTGTTACAGAATGGGGGAGAGAGAGAGAGGGAGAGAGAAAGGGAGTTGTTACAGAATGGGGGAGAGAGAGAGGGAGAGAGAAAGGGAGTTGTTACAGAATGGGGGAGAGAGAGAGTTGGTACAGCTGTTAGGGCTGACGGTCATCTATGTCGATACGTTGCTAAGCAACACCCAACACTAACGAAGCTGTGGTAGATAACTGGTTGATAACGCAACTGGGGGAGCAGTGTGTGTGTGGACTGAATGGGTACCTTTATAGAGAAACAGTGAATGGAACCCTGCTAAGAAACCCCCCATAGGAGAGAGACCTGAAAGGGTTACATCTGAGAAACTGGGCCTCACTGGAGTACGTGACCCCTTCCAGGCACGGCAAGCACGACACACACACACACACACACACACACACACACACACACACACACACACACACACGCAAAGATCTTCACACTTCATCAAAAAATAATGAACTCACGACCAGACCAGAGAGTGGTGCTTAAACATAATTTTTTTAATCAACATTTTTCCAAAGCAGGAATGTACTAGTTTTTTCCTCCCTTTAGAGGTGTGTTGGAGGAGAGAAAGAGAGGAGGAGGAGGAGGTCATAGTGACGGGAGGAATGGGGGGAGCGGAAAGGAGAAGGTGGACACAAACTCATCTCACACAGTGGTGTCCCAATACAAAAAGTCTCAAGACATCACATACAAGAGCCAGCCGGCTCTCTGTCGCCTCGACCTGCTGGCTATTGGGACAAGGAAACACACTCACACACACACACACACACACCAACAGAGGGGTGGGGTGGGGGGGGGGGGTGCGTTTTCACAAAACAAGAAACCTCTCTTTTTGAAATGAGGATCCATGAGAAAAAATCCAACACATTGAAAACAGTCAAAAGCAAACAGTGAAAGAGAGAGAGACAACCTTTTAGTAAAACACCGACTGACATGACAACAAAAAAGCCCAAGCTTTGAGTCCCGGAGGGAGATTCTCCTCTGTGAAAAAAAGAGGAGAGGAGGATGAAGAGGGAGAGGAGAGAGAGAAGGAACCATTTTGCGAATGAGCAACATTCTGATTCCACACTTGGATTCCACAACTCCACAAAGTCCAGGAAGTTTATCCAAGTGTTTATGTTCATGGCAGCAGCCATCTTTGTCAAATACTGTCCATTTAGAGTGTCAGAGGATTTCAGAACTCAGAGAGCCTTTGTAGTTTGGCTTTGAGCGTGTTTTTGAAGGTATACAGAATTCCTGGTGGTCATGTATTTGTACAGGAGACAAGACAGATTCCCACATACATAAAAACCAAGATCCTGATGCTGCAGGACAGAAATTGGGATGAAACTTTTACCCTAATTAGTCAACTTCTCCGTAACACTTTCTAAGTTCAAAAAGCATAATGGGAACAGATTACACAACATACAAATGATGTGAGATAGAGAGTAGGTGTAGTAGTAAAAAAAAAGATGAACGCGATATTTCAAATAAAGCTTTTTGAGCAAGTGTGTATATGAATAAAAACACACGTGGAGTGAAGCTTTGGGAACAAACATCCACCTGTTGAGCATGAGGGATATTTCAAAGTATGGCACGGCACCTATTGTCTGCTATTTTCTTAGCGTATGTGTGCATTTGCAGGTCGTTGTGCCTGTTTTGAACACGTCGTGGGTCTAACACTCAACAATACTAAGTAGCAGCTCGCCGATACAGCACAACTTAACACACGGCACGTTTTGACGAAAGCTTTGCCCCCGAAAAAGGGAGTGAAAACTAATTAACCAGGCTAAGAGAATGGCAGGAACTGGTTTCAGAAAAACACCCATACAAACACAGTCTTGTATAACTACCCTTGTGGGAAGACACAATTCAGTCCCATTCAAAACCTTGTTTTCCCTAACCTGGGGACTAACAAAATGTCCCCAGGCGGTCAAATGTTTGCTTGTTTACTATTCTTGCGGGAACTCCCTATAGCTAAACACGTACACACACGCACAAAAACAGGACGCGCACACCCTCTTTTAATCCTTCTGTCACACACAGAGGTGTGTATCAAAGCCAGGACTGTGTCAGAAATAGGGAGCCGCATGGGAGCAATCAGTGTGTGTGTGTGTGTGTGTGTGTGTGTGTGTGTGTGTGTGTGTGTGTGTGTGTGTGTGGGTGGCAGAGAGAGGGATGCAGAGAGAGCCAGACAGAGAGAGTGTGTGTGAAATTGGCGTATACATGTACGGCATGTATGTGTGTGCGTGTTGTGACAGTGAAAGAGAATGTGAGAGGGGCTCAGTGTGTCTGTGTCGATATAATCAGTGTAGAGAGGTGTCTGATACATAAAGCTGTTTAAGGGGGAAATCGGGAGAATTTGAAACGTGCCATTTCCCTTCGGAGAAAAGAGAATTGTCGGTGTCTGTTATCTTGAATGTGTGTCTATCTGTCAATGTGTGTGTGTGTGTGTTTTCGATGAAATTCTCCTCCTTATTCCACAGTGAGATTTCCCCCTGAAATCTCTTTCAGCTGTGTGTCTGTTCCTTTCCTCCGTCCTCCCAGGGTCCATCACTCCTTCTCAGCACTCCATTAAAGGAAAGGCTCCTCTCTTCCGCCACAGTCAATGTTTCACTCTCTCTATCCTTCCCAGGGATTCTTCTCTCTCATCGCTCCATTCACCTCCCATCCCCCCACTTTTCCATCTCTTCTCGCGCTCTTCCTTTTCTTTAGTGTGCAATTCCTTCTTCAGTCTTTTCTCTCTTTAAAAAAAAAAAAAAAAAAAAAGTTCCACATTCAGTCGCTCTTTCTCTTCTCCCCCTAGACAGCGACTCCGGTTCCCGCTCTTTCTTTTCATTCTATTTCATTTCATTTGGAACCTCGTTCATTTCCCCCCTTGCTTTTCCTTGTGCTCAAAAGCGTTTGAAAAAAACTTTCATAGATGGTTTCTACCTCAACAACTTCCACAAACGAGGCCTAAACTTCAAAACTACAGCATAGTACAAGAACTATAAAAATATACATAGGGGGAGGCCCAGAGGGGGGAGGGAGGCGATGAGAGAGAGAGAGAGGGAGAGAGAAACGACCTCAGTTCGCCAAGGAAAGAAAAACAAAGAGATTAAATTAATTTACAACTCAAAGGGGAAGGAAACAGGGTCAGGTTTCTAAATAGCAAACAAGAAAGCACAGGATAAAAAAGATCTAGCAGTATAACAGAAGTGTTGTTTTACAAGTGGAGGAATCAAAATAAAAAACAATTTAAAAAAAAACAAGACGTCTAGAAATTATTGACTGGATATTCATATATAATCTGTAAGTGTTGCTAGCGATAAAAAAAACACACCTTTTATGTTCACTCACTTTTTTGTGTTTTGGTTTTTAAGACAAGTCTAAAGACACGCGAACACACACATTCACTCGCATGTAGCGTATACACAGATTAACACACACACACACACACACACACACACACACACACACACACACACACACACACACACACACACACACACACAGTACTAAAGCACATTAACTGCACACACACTTCTGTGCAACAGCAGTGTCAGAATTATTATCCTAGTCTCCCACACACGCACACACACACACACACACACACACACACGTTATTAAAATATACAAGATTCTGAATGTCACTAAGACTCGATTGGTCTGACCGATTGATCACGTGACCCCAGCCCAGCTTTCTGATTGGGTGAGAGAGTCAGAGGCCCCTGGTCCAATGAGAAACCATACACACACAAACAAACTAGGATCCTATTTGTGAGTTATAACATCAAGGGCCACAGTTAGCCTCAGGGTCCAATCAGGAGGCAGGTAGGTCTGATACAGGACAGGAGCATTAGAGAAATACAGAGATCTCAGGATGTGGTTGGTCAGTGGGTTTTCTAAGGGTCAGAGTCCCAGAAGTCCAAGTTGTGGCGGTACTAGTGTGTGTTCTCTCACACTAGCTTGGTGTGCATGTTCTCACACACTTATCCTCATGGTGTACAGGGAGGGGACTCTTCTCTTCAGCTCTGGTGGGTGGGGTGGGGGGGGTTGATTCATGGTGAGACAAAAAAAAAGAAAAGTGGGCCCCAGAGTCTCTTGCCAGTCCTGTCCTCTTTTAAGGGGCCGGTGGGGCTATATACTAAACCCTCCATACTTAGCTTAGTGACACAGTCGAGTGAAGAGTGGTGGGCGTACGGATGGCCTCTTCAGTTAGCTAGATGCACACACCTGTGGCTGGACTGGGGTTGGATAGGGAAGTTCAGATACTGTATAAGGGACTGAAGATCTTGGTGGTTTTGGAGGGTAAGTCAGTGATGGATTACTGTAGGTAGGTTTTACGTGGTACTGTACTATATAGGACAGGGTATATTGTAGGTGGGCTGTAGGTGGTACTGTACTGTACAGGACAGGGTAAAATGGTAGTTGGTAGTACTGTAGGTTGTCATGGCAACTGCCCTCATACTTTGTAGTAGATGTTTGCTGGACTCTGGGGGGGCATCTCCTGGACGATGTAGACGGGGTGACCGTAGTCCCCGCTCACCTTCTCGTAGTGAGGGCAGTATGCCGAGTCCGAAGCCCGCAGCGGGATGATGATGTCACTGGGTTCCGAGCCGTTGTTGTTACCGCCCCCATGTCCGCCGCCGTGCCCGCCGCCATGCCTCTTGGGGCTGGTGAGGGAGGAGAGTGACAGGGGCGGGTGGTGGGACTCCGAGTGCTTGGCGTGTCGCCGCCGGTAACACACCACGCAGATCACCGCGGTGACCAGGAGGAGGAAGGCGGAGCCCCCTGCAGCGCCGGCGATGACGGCCACGTTGGATGGCGGGAGGGGTCCATTCTCGCCCCCTGCGCCTCCCGAATCCCCGGCGCCATCGCTAGGAACTCTGGGATGGGTGGCGTTACCAGCACCACCTGTAGAATGACACAAAAAAATATGATTTTTATAACCTTATAAAAGACAAATACAATGTTATGTAACTTTACCTTTAAACAGGTCAACATTCACAAGGCCGTGGAGCCGGACGGATTACCGGGACGTGTACTCAGAGCATGTACTGACCAACTGGCAAGTGTCTTCACTGACATTTTCAACTTCTCCCTGTCTGAGTCTGTAACACCAACATGTTTCAAGCAGACCACCATAGTCCCTGTGCCCAAGAACACCAAGGTAACCTGCCTAAATACTACCAACCCGTAGCACTCATGTCTGTAGCCATGAAGTGCTTTGAAAGGCTGGTCATGGCTCACATCAACACCATCATCCCGGAAAACCCTAGACCCTCTCCAATTTGCATACCGCCCCAACAGATCCACAGATGACACAATCTCAATCGTACTCCACACTGCCCTTTCCCACCTGGACAAAAGGAACACTTACGTGAGAATGCTGTTTATTGACTACAGTTCAGGGTTCAACACCATAGTGCCCACAAAGCTCATCACTAAGCTAAGGACCCTGGAACTAAACACCTCCATCTGCAACTGGATCCTGGACTTCACATCGATGGGGTTGTAGTGGAGCGGGTTAAGAGTTTCAAGTTCCTTGGTGTCCACATCACCAACAACCTATCATGGTCCAAACACACCCAAAAAGTCATGAAGAGGGCACGGCAATGCCTTTTCCCCCTCAGGAGAAAAAATGTGGCAAGGGTCTCCAGATCCTCAAAAAGATTTACAGCTGCACCATCGAGAGCATCCTGACCGGTTGCATCACCGCCTGGTATGGCAACTGCCTGGCCTCTGACCGTAAGGCGCTACAGAGCGTAGTGCGAATGGCCCAGTACATCACTGGGGCCAAGCTTCCTGCCATCCAGGACCTATATACTAGGCGGTGTCAGAGGAAGGCCCCAAAAGTTGTCAGACTCCAGTCACACAAGTCACCTAAATGTACATATCACCTCGACTAACTTTTACCTCCATAGCTTGGCTCGGTACCAGTACCCCCTGTATATAGTCTCTTTATTGTTATTTTATTGTGTTACTAAATTAACTTAAAATTAAGTTAAAAAATATATTAAAGTAAATATTTTCTCAACTCTATTTTCTTAGAACTGCATTATGGGTTAAGGGCTTGTAAAGTAAGCATTTCGCGGTAAGGTCTACACCTGTTCTACCCGGAGCACGTTGACAAATACAATTTGATTTGATTTAACAGACTTTGACGTGTATACAAGAAATGACACTGTACCTCTCAGAGGCAATTCAGAAACCTTAAACCAACAGTCCGCCTTGCCTTCTTCAGGGTGCAACCTCTTCTATATACACAGTACATATTACGCGCCAGTAAACATATCTGTACGACACCGTCTCCCTGTAGTTACAGTGGCAGAAACATCCCAACAGGAATGGATCGGAGAGGGTTTGGACACAGTCTCCCTGTAGTTACAGTGGCAGAAACATCCCAACAGGAATGGATCGGAGAGGGTTTGGACACAGTCTCCCTGTAGTTACAGTGGCAGAAACATCCCAACAGGAATGGATCGGAGAGGGTTTGGACACAGTCTCCCTGTAGTTACAGTGGCAGAAACATCCCAACAGGAATGGATCGGAGAGGGTTTGGACACAGTCTCCCTGTAGTTACAGTGGCAGAAACATCCCAACAGGAATGGATGGAGAGGGTTTGGACACAGTCTCCCTGTAGTTACAGTGGCAGAAACATCCCAACAGGAATGGATCGGAGAGGGTTTGGACACAGTCTCCCTGTAGTTACAGTGGCAGAAACATCCCAACAGGAATGGATCGGAGAGGGTTTGGACACAGTCTCCCTGTAGTTACAGTGGCAGAAACATCCCAACAGGAATGGATCGGAGAGGGTTTGGACACAGTCTCCCTGTAGTTACAGTGGCAGAAACATCCCAACAGGAATGGATCGGAGAGGGTTTGGACACAGTCTCCCTGTAGTTACAGTGGCAGAAACATCCCAACAGGAATGGATCGGAGAGGGTTTGGACACAGTCTCCCTGTAGTTACAGTGGCAGAAACATCCCAACAGGAATGGATCGGAGAGGGTTTGGAATGCTCCTGTGCGCCTATGGAGACCGACTGAGACGCCGTGGCTCTGGCTAGAAGCGACAGCCATCCACAGTGAGGGGATCGAGGCGGCACACTCCATCGCTTAAGCCTAACAACGTTGTTTATGTTGCATTGGCGCGTGCCCACATAAAGGAGTCAGAACAGTTGGCTGGTTTGGGCGCCATCCCAAACACCACCCCACTCTCTATTTAGTGCACTGTATAGGGAATAGGGTGCCATATGGCTTTGGTAAAAAGTAGTGCACTTTACAGGGAATAGGGTGCTATATGGCTTTGGTAAAAAGTAGTGCACTTTACAGGGAATAGGGTGCCATATGGCTTTGGTAAAAAGTAGTGCATTTTACAGGGAATAGGGTGCCATATGGCTTTGGTAATAAAAGAAAGTAGTTCACTATACAGGGAGTCGGGTGCCATTTGGGGCACAATCTGGGTCTCTAAAGCTAGAGAGCACACAGTGATGCTGCCTGGTTGGAACCTGGTCCCAATCGCATGGTCCGACCGCATGGCAGGTCATAGCCCAGCAGGTGTTTGTTGGGTTTGGGACCGCCTGCGAGGAATGGTCGTGTTGACCGTGCAAACGTTGGCGGTGGTAGCGGTTAGGGCGGTAATGCGAGGCGCGGTCGTGGGATTGGGTTATCATTATCCTTGGCACATTTCCCCCCTCGTTTTCTCTCCCTCTCTTCCCCGTCTTCCTTCCTCGCTCCGTGGCTCTCCCACTCTCTGGGTTTTTGTGGACATAATGACTTCCCTTGCTCTGTGCCTCCCCCTCCTCACCACCCTCGCTCCTTCCTCACCCTCTACTGTGAGCCCCCTACCATGCATGCAGGACTGACTGATTGTCTAGCTGACTGACAAAACACTAATACTAGACGCCAATTCCGCTCTCCGCCTCTCGCGTTCTTCCCTTCATCCCTCTCTCATTCCCTCCGTCCCCCCAACATTTCTCTCTCGTTCCCTCCATCCCTCCACCATCTCTCCCTCGCTCCATCTCCTCCTCCTCCTCCTCCTTTCACCAGCTCTGTCTATTATCATCCTTTTCCCTTGTTCTCTCTCCCTCCCTTTCCATCTCTCACTCCCCACTCTCTCTCTCTCTCCTATTCAACAGTACTCTCCCTACCTTCCATCTCTCACTCCCCACTCTCTCTCTCTCTCCTATTCAACAGTACTCTCCCCCCTCCATCCTTCCATCTCCTATTCAACAGTACTCCTTCCATCTCTCACTCCCCACTCTCTCTCTCTCTCCTATTCAACAGTACCTTCCATCTCCCTCCCCACTCTCTCTCTCTCTCCTTCCATCTTCCTCACTCCCCACTCTCTCTCTCTCTCCTATTCAACAGTACTCTCCCTCCCTTCCATCTCTCACTCCCCACTCTCTCTCTCTCTCCTATTCAACAGTACTCTCCCTCCCTTCCATCTCTCACTCCCCACTCTCTCTCTCTCTCCTATTCAACAGTACTCTCCCTACCTTCCATCTCTCACTCCCCACTCTCTCTCTCTCTCCTATTCAACAGTACTCTCCTCCCTTCCATCTCTCACTCTCTCCTCTCTCCTATTCAACAGTACTCTCCCTCCCTTCCATCTCTCACTCCCCACTCTCTCTCTCTCTCTCCTATTCAACAGTACTCTCCCTCCCTTCCATCTCTCACTCCCCACTCTCTCTCTCTCTCTCCTATTCAACAGTACTCTCCCTCCCTTCCATCTCTCACTCCCTCACAGTACTCTCCCTACCTTCTCTCTCTCCCACTCTCCTCAACAGTACTCTCCCTCCTTCCATTCAACAGTACTCTCTCTCTCCTATTCAACAGTACTCTCCCTCCCTTCCATCTCTCACTCCCCCTCTCTCTCTCTCTCCTATTCAACAGTACTCTCCCTCCCTTCCATCTCTCACTCCCCCCCTCTCTCTCTCTCTCTCCTATTCAACAGTACTCTCTCCCCTTCCATCCTCACTCCCCACTCTCTCTCTCTCTCTCCTATTCAACAGTACTCTCCCTCCCTTCCATCTCTCACTCCCCACTCTCTCTCTCTCTCTCCTATTCAACAGTACTCTCCCTCCCTTCCATCTCTCACTCCCCACTCTCTCTCTCTCTCCTATTCAACAGTACTCTCCCTCCCTTCCATCTCTCACTCCCCACTCTCTCTCTCTCCTATTCAACAGTACTCTCTCCTACCTTCCATCTCTCAGTCCCCACTCTCCCTCTCCTATTCCACTCTCTCACTTCCATCTCCCACTCTCTCTCTCTCTCCTATTCAACAGTACTCTCCCTACCTTCCATCTCTCACTCCCCACTCTCTCTCTCTCTCTCCTATTCAACAGTACTCTCCCTACCTTCCATCTCTCACTCCCCACTCTCTCTCTCTCCTATTCAACAGTACTCTCCCTACCTTCCATCTCTCACTCCCCCCACTCTCTCTCTCTCTCCTATTCAACAGTACTCTCCCTACCTTCCATCTCTCACTCCCCACTCTCTCTCTCTCTCCTATTCAACTCCCCACTCTCTCTCTCTCTCCTATTCAACAGTACTCTCCCTCCTATTCCAGTACTCTCCCTCCCTTCCATCTCTCACTCCCCACTCTCTCTCTCTTCCTATTCAACAGTACTCTCCCTACCTTCCATCTCTCACTCCCCACTCTCTCTCTCTCTCCTATTCAACAGTCTCTCTCTTCCTATTCTCTCCTATTCAACAGTACTCTCCCTACCTTCCATCTCTCACTCCCCACTCTCTCTCTCTCTCCTATTCAACAGTACTCTCCCTACCTTCCATCTCTCCCTTCCCCCATCTCTCTCTCTCCTATTCAACAGTACTCTCCCTACCTTCCATCTCTCACTCCCCACTCTCTCTCTCTCTCTCTCTCCTATTCAACAGTACTCTCCCTCCCTTCCATCTCTCACTCCCCACTCTCTCTCTCTCTCCTATTCAACAGTACTCTCCCTACCTTCCATCTCTCACTCCCCACTCTCTCTCTCTCTCCTATTCAACAGTACTCTCCCTCCCTTCCATCTCTCACTCCCCACTCTCTCTCTCTCTCTCCTATTCAACAGTACTCTCCCTACCTTCCATCTCTCACTCCCCACTCTCTCTCTCTCCTATTCAACAGTACTCTCCCCTACCTTCCATCTCTCACTCCCCACTCTCTCTCTCTCTCCTATTCAACAGTACTCTCCCCCTTCCATCCTTCCATCTCCTATTCAACAGTACTCCCCACCTTCCATCTCTCTCTCTCTCTCCTATTCAACAGTACTCTCCATACCTCTTGCTTCTCCTCTGTCGGTTTTCTGCTCCTTCAACAGTGAAATCTTTTCCCTTCCCTTCCTCTCCCCCCTCCCTTTTTCTGTCTCCTGCGCTTTCTCCTTTGCTCTCGTGTCTCTCGCCCTCTGCTTTCTTCTCTCTCTCTCCATCTCTCATCAGTTCTCTCATATCCACTTCACATTAGAGAGTAGAGATGGCCTGTATGGCCATGTCCCAAATGGCACCGTATTCCCTATATAGTGCACTACTTTGGACCGGGCCCCTTAGGACTCTGGTCAAACGTAGTGCACTTTAATAGGGAATATGGTGCCATTTGGGACAGTCTGTATGTGGTTGGGAGAGACAGAACCAGCCAGCATACAAAGACCAGGTCAACAAGTTCCCTGCCATGAGACAACATCCCTCCCTCCCTCGCTCCTCTCCTCTATCCTTTCATCGTCCTCTTCTTTCCTCACTCCTCCCCTCCTCCCCTTTCCTCTACTCTTGTCTTCCCCTCTCCTGTCCTCTCTCCCTCTCCTCTCCCACTACTCAGATTTATCATTCTCCTCTCCTCTCTCTTCTTCTCTTCCTTCTCTCCGCGGACCAACAGAAACCAGGCCGCTCAAACTAATGACAATAATAACTCCTTCAAATGGCGCCCCTGGTCTCTTTCTCCCCCCCCACACCGCTCCCTGGGCAGCTATTAGAGCCGTCGTTCTTCGCCTGCGGCACTTAGCTCTGAGGGAAGGAGAAGAAAAGAGGGGATGGACAGAGAGGGAGAGGGATGAGAGAGATAGAGGGATGGATTTAAATAGAGAGATCCCACAGATGTCGCCGGCTTGTATCCTCCATCTGTCGTTTTTTTTTCCGTCCCTCGTTCTCTGTCGCTTCCTTCTTTCTTTACTCACTCATTCACTTGCTTTTTTTGTCATTTCAGACTGGTTGTGGTATCCTCCTGGTGGTGTAAGTGTGTAAGCTCCTCCACACCCCTCTTACCTGTATTTCTGGTGTTGGTACGGCCCGCACTTTGGTCTGGTTTGGCAGGTTTCGGGGGCAGTCCATATGGGTCTGAGGGGGAAAAAAACAGGGTGGTACGACGGTCAAGATAACACATCCCGTCAACATGAAAACAACCTCAAAACAGGCCCACTGACTACACATAGGCTCTGTCTGAGCTATAAAAAGGCCCATTCAATGAAACTAAATATTGATGTCATTTTCTAAAACAGCTCTCCAACTATAGTAAAAAACGGGATACTTAAAGGGTTTCCATTTGTAAAAGTACCACAGTGAATATAAAACTGCAAACAAAACCGTCTCCACGCCCTCCCACCTGCCAGACAGCGAACGGCCCCACTGTCATGCTAGGCCGCGGCCCCCAAAAACGGCACCGTATGCCCTTCCTAGTGCACTACCCTACGGGCCCCGATCAAACGTTGTGCACTATAAAGGGAATAGCGTGCCATTTGGGGCGGCCCTAATATCCTCTCGCTGGGGCTATGACAGAGTGCCGTATAGATTTACCGAGAGGGACATAATAGACAGCCCTGTTATGCTGTGTTATGCACACACACACACACACACACACACACACACACACACACACACACACACACACACACACACACACACACACACACACACACACACACACACACACACACACACACACACACACACACTCTCTCTATGTGCTGAGCTATAATTCTACACTAACTGACATTTACGGAGGTCCATACACAGTGGCAGGTATTATTGGTTCGACAGGCCCTCTGAAGACAGACAGCCAATCAGAACTTGGCATGAGGGGTGTTTGGATCAATAGGACTGCTGGTGCTTGTGAGTGCTGTGTGCATTTGAGGGTGTGTGTGTGAGAGCTTGTGTGTATTATTATCCTTGTGGGTAATCCTCACAAGTCCCCAGAAGTAAAATAAGGATCATTCTCCCTCGTGGGGACATTTCCTACATCCCCATTAGGCTACGGGGTTAGAATTAGGGTTAGAATTAGGGTTGGGGGTTATGTTTAGGAGTTAGGGTTCGGGAAAATAGGACCTGTAATGGAAACCAATTGTAGGTCTCCACAAGGATAGTAAAATATAAAGTGTGTGTGTGTGTGTGTGTGTGTGTTTCTCGGGAACGTGCAGGTTTCTAAGACTCTCTGTGTGTGTGTGTGTGTGTGTGTGTGTGTGTGTGTGTGTGTGTGTGTGTGTGTGCGCGCCTGTGTGTGTTTCAGAGCTGAGCGGCGCTCCAAATCTCATCAGAGATCTCTATGAGGCGGCACACCGTGTGTTTAGATGACAAACAGAGCAGAGGTGACCTTTCAAACCCACAACAGATAACACAGGGAGAGGGGGGGAATAAAGGAGCTATTGGATGGGGAGAAAGAGACAGGACGGGTAGGCAAGGAGAGAAAGAGGATGAATGAGGTAGAAAGAGAGGGCGCAAGAAAAATGGAAGACAGACAGAGAGAGAGGGGCGTGGAGGGCAAGAGAGGTAAGGGAGAAAGGAAGATGAGTAAGAGAGGAGTGAGCAAGAGAGAGAGGGACATGAAAGGTGAGAGAGAGAGGGACATGAAAGGTGAGAGAGAGAGGGACATGAAAGGTGAGAGAGAGAGAGGGACATGAAAGGTGAGAGAGAGAGAGACATACAAAGTGAGAGAGTGGTAAGAGATATGACTTAATAAAATGTATGGTGAGAGAACAGACATGAAAGGTGAGACAAGAGTTTGAGATACATGAAAGGTGAGAGACCTGCTATATGCTGATGACGTGGTACTTCTATCACCAACCAAAGAAGGTCTTCAACAGAAAATTAAAAGCATGAAAGGTGGAGAGAGATGTCAGAGAACAACACCTTAATTGAACACACAAAAAATTACAATCTTGGGACATGAAAAAGGTGAATGCACTCAAAGAAAAAGCCCGAGAGCAATGTATGCAATAAAAATGAAATTATTCAAAATCAACATCCCAATTAGAAGACTAAAATATTTGACATGAAAGGTGGAAGTGAGGTTTGGGGGCCACTCAATAAACTGGACTTTAAAATGTGGGACAAACATCCAATTGAAGCCCTACAGCAGACATGAAAGGTGAGAGAGAGTTTTCCAGTAATAAGAAAATACAGAAAAGATCATTAAAACATGCAAGGTGAGCCCAGAGAGAGTCAGGGACATGAAAGGTGCTTCAAAAGAAAGAATTCCAATAAGAGAGGAATCATATTTACAGAGGGACATGAAAGGTGCTATCTGACCCTAAACAGAGAAGAGAAGAGAGGGACATGAAAGGTGAGAGACAGAGAGGGACATGAAAGGTGAGGAGAGACAGAGATGACATGATAAATAGGTGAGAGAGATTCCAAATTTTTACAAAGGACATGAAAGGTGAGATTTTTGTATTTAATTTTGAGAGGGACATGAAAGGTGAGACATGAAAGGTGAGAGGACATGAAAGGTGAGAGAGAGAGAGACATGAAAGGTGAGAGAGAGACATGAAGGACATGAAAGAGAGAGAGACATGAAAGGTGAGAGAGACATGAAAGGTGAGAGAGAGAGAGAAGGACATGAAAGGTGAGAGAGAGAGAGACATGAAAGGAGAGAGAGACATGAAAGGTGAGAGAGAGAGACATGAAAGGTGAGAGAGAGAGAGGACATGAAAGGTGAGAGAGAGAGAGAGAGAGACATGAAAGGTGAGAGAGAAAGGTGAGAGAGAGAGAGAAGACATGAAAGGTGAGAGAGAGAGAGACATGAAAGGTGAGAGAGAGAGAGGGACATGAAAGGTGAGAGAGAAGGACATGCAAGGTGAGAGAGAGAGACATGAAAGGAGAGAGAGAGAGGGACATGAAAGGAGAGAGAGAGAGAGAGAGGGACATGAAAGGTGAGAGAGAGAGAGGGACATGAAAGGTGAGAGAGAGAGAGGGAAATGAAAGGTGAGAGAGAGAGAGAGGGACATGAAAGGTGGACCTGCAAATTAGTGTGAAACCCAAGAGAACAGAGGTGAGGAGGACAAGAGAGAGGAAGGGAGGGAATCAATGATGGCGGTTTTCATTCAAGCAGCAACGAAAGAAAGAGAGCGGGAGATAGAAAGAAAAGAGGGATATAGGGAGTGCTACTCTTCTCCCCTGGGTGGGCTGTGGATAATGATGGAGACACAGCAGCACCACTTCCCTCTCAGGAGAACAGCTTCCACATCAACACACAGAGAAGAGAGCTCGTACAACAACACACAGAGAAGAGAGCTCGTACAACAACACACAGAGAAGAGAGCTTGTACAACAACACACAGAGAAGAGAGCTTCCACAACAACACACAGAGAAGAGAGCTTCCACAACAACACACAGAGAAGAGAGCTTGTACAACAACACACAGAGAAGAGAGCTTGTACAACAACACACAGAGCTTGTACAACAAACACAGAGAAGAGAGCTTGTACAACAACACAAGAGAGCTTGTACAACAACACACAGAGAAGAGAGCTTGTACAACAACACACAGAGAAGAGAGCTTGTACAACAACACACAGAGAAGAGAGCTTGTACAACAACACACAGAGAAGA
>NC_088238.1:44209923-44224923 GCF_036934945.1 Oncorhynchus masou masou
GTCACAGTCCTACAAGATGTGAGGCTTTTAATGAGTCCTAATGTCTCATTTAGTGCCGAGCGACTGAGCTCTGTGGACTCAATGACTAACACATGAATTAACTCCAATAAACTGCCCTTGGTATAGAAGTCCACTGTTTTGACTGGACAAGCACACTGGAGAAGAGAGAGAGAGAAAGTATTATTATTATTGAGGAGACAATGATTATCTCATTGAGAATTCAGGATTCATTATATAATTATAAATGAGAGAAAGAGAAATTAGCTTCTGTGTAATTAAACAGTATCATGTTAAGATTTAGCAGATGCTTTTATCCAAAGGGACATGTAGTTTAACGCATTTAGTATATTGGGTCCATGAGGGATTCCAACCCACATACCCAGGTGTTGCAAGCACCATAATCTTATCCATGCCAGCTTAGCTATCAGAGCTAGGGCATGCACAACTAGACCAGACCAGCTCCTGAGAGTATCGGAATCGGACGATATTAGCTCAAAAATGGCAACATGGGCATCGGCCCGATGTCTAGTTTAACGCCAATGTGAAAAACCGATGTCAAAGCTGACGTGCATACCGATACAACGTAGGTAGATGACGTGCATACCGATACAACGTAGGTAGATGACGTGCATACCGATACAACGTAGGTAGATGACGTGCATACCTATACAACGTAGGTAGATGACGTGCATACCGATACAACGTAGGTAGATGACGTGCATACCGATACAACGTAGGTAGATGACGTGCATACCTATACAACGTAGGTAGATGACGTGCATACCTATACAACGTAGGTAGATGACGTGCATACCTATACAACGTAGGTAGATGACGTGCATACCGATACAACGTAGGTAGATGACGTGCATACCGATACAACGTAGGTAGATGACGTGCATACCTATACAACGTAGGTAGATGACGTGCATACCGATACAACGTAGGTAGATGACGTGCATACCGATACAACGTAGGTAGATGACGTGCATACCGATACAACGTAGGTAGATGACGTGCATACCTATACAACGTAGGTAGATGACGTGCATACCTATACAACGTAGGTAGATGACGTGCATACCTATACAGCGTAGGTAGATGACGTGTATACCGATACAACGTAGGTAGATGACGTGCATACCGATACAACGTAGGTAGATGACGTGCATACCGATACAACGTAGGTAGATGACGTGCATACCTATACAACGTAGGTAGATGACGTGCATACCTATACAGCGTAGGTAGATGACGTGCATACCGATACAACGTAGGTAGATGACGTGCATACCGATACAACGTAGGTAGATGACGTGCATACCGATACAACGTAGGTAGATGGCGTGCATACCGATACAACGTAGGTAGATGACGTGCATACCGATACAACGTAGGTAGATGACGTGCATACCTATACAACGTAGGTAGATGGCGTGCATACCTATACAGCGTAGGTAGATGACGTGTATACCGACACAACGTAGGTAGATGACGTGCATACCTATACAACGTAGGTAGATGGCGTGCATACCTATACAACGTAGGTAGATGACGTGCATACCTATACAACGTAGGTAGATGACGTGCATACCTATATAACGTAGGTAGATGACGTGCATACCTATATAACGTAGGTAGATGACGTGCATACCTATATAACGTAGGCACACAAAATCAGAAAAATAGCGCACACTTCCAACTAACAAGTTCCAGTCAAGCAGTCATTTGAGAGAGTAAGAACATTTCGGCGAGACAACTCAAAAATGCGAAATCCATTCACGCCACGATAACGGAATTCATTGCCCTTGACAATCAACCGTTCTCTGTCGTGGATGGTGTTGGCTTTCGCAGACTGGTCGAGCACCGGTACACACCACCAAGTAGGCGCTATTTTTCAGATGTTGCCCTACCGGAATAACACAGTATTGTTGTTGAAACATCCGTGAGCTACTTGCTATTAGCTTCACGACTGACATTTGGACCAGCGATGTCAGCCCCATGAGCATTATGAGTCTGACAGCACAGTGGGTCGACTTCCTACTGAGGAAAGCAGCATTGCGTGCTGAAGAATGTGCTAGTTCTCATACCACTGCTGCCATTTCAATGGCATTTGAGAACATGTTTGAAACATGGAAACATGAACACACTCCTAGCTCCATTCAAACACCTGACTGGAGAAATAAGCTCATCAACTGCGTCTACAGCAGACGTGATGTCATGGCATTGAAACTACTGCTCAACAAAACTGCAGACAGACCGTGGTGTTAAAACTTGAACAAGTCCTCTACTAGAGGCTGTGAACAAGCGATTCGGTGGCATTCTCTCTGAGCCTCTTCACTGTGTCGCCACCATGCTCGATGCTAGGTGCAAGGACCGCTACTTCGACGCAGACAAGAAACAGGGTTTACGTGAAATGTTACAGACACAGCTGGACAAGATGGAAACGGACACGGAGACAGTGCGCACAGAGGAAGAGAGGCCACGGACTAGACTGAGCTGAAACTTCACTGCTTGACATGTAATGATGAAATCCTGGTTGAGACTGAAACGACTGAACAAATGAACAACGAAACAGCACAGCAAGCAAGCGAAAGAAATATGTTTTGATTATGTTTTACTATGTAAATGCCAACAAAATTACTTTTTGGTCAGTGTGGTGTGTGATTTGTGTGTAACCTTTATTTAACTAGTAGGCAAGTCAGTTAAGAACAAATTCTTATTTACAATGACGGCCTACCCTGGCCAAACCTGACCGACGCTGGGCCAATTGTGCACTTCCCTATGAGACTCCCAAACACGGCTGGATGCAATACAGCCTGGATTCGAACCAGGGGACTGTAATGACGCCTCTTGCACTGAGATGCAGTGCCTTAGACTGCTGTGTCCGTGTGTGTGTGTGTGTGTGTGAACTATTTAACTGTACTAGAATGCTTAAAAGGCTACTTCTACTACTCCCCATGTAGTCTATAGGCTGAGGCTCATTGACAGAGGAGAGAGGGATGTGCTTCTACACCTGCACTGCTTGCTGTTTGGGGTTGTAGGCTGGGTTTCTGTACAGCACTTCGTGACATCGGCTAATGTAAATAGGGCTTTATAAATACATTTGACTGAAATTTGATTGATGAGAACGGATGAGTGCAATTTCTGAGAAACACAGAAAACGCTCTCTCTACCTCTCTCCTCCCTCTCTTTCAGTTCACGCCTCAAGACCTTTTGCTTTCCCTCAAAAATGACATCCGGCCTCTTATTTTTCTCTCCCTTTGACTTGAGGCTACAGATTAAGGTGTTGGCGAGGAGAGAGGGAGCGGGGGAGACAGAGAGAGAGGTGTGAAAGAAGAGAGCCTTAGTCATCTCACCTCTCCATCTTCCTGCCAGCCGGTTAGTGTTGGAAAGTGTGAAAGGAGGCGAGAGGAGAGAGGGATCTGCAGAGGACAAGGACATTAATATGGAGGAATGGATAGAAAAACCAAGAGGAGAAAGGAGAGATGCTTGAGAGGAAGAAGAGCGAAGATGACGGGAGGCAAAAAGGACAGTGCTGGAGGTTTTGAAAAAAGGACTGGAAGGCTGGCAAAGGACAGAGTGAAAGAGAAGAGGAGAGAATAAGAAGAACAGGGAGGCGAGAGAACACGAGGAGGAGGGAGGATAGAGACTGATCGTTTATGACAAGCTGTTGTTGACATGACTGAGACAGTAGACTATGAGAAGTGATGGAAAGAACGAGAGAGGGAGAGAGCGAGAACGAGAAAGAACGAGAGAGGGAGAGAGGGGGGAGAGAGAGATGGGGAGAGAGAGAGATGGGAAGAGAGAAAGAACGAGAGAGAGAGAGGGAGAGAGGGGGAGAGAGAGATGGGAAGAAGAGAGAGAGGGGAGAGATAATGGAGAGGGAGAGAGAGAGGGGGGAGAGAGAGAGAGCGAAAGAGGGAAGAGAGAGGGAGAGAGAGAGAGACAGAGAGAGAGACAGAGAGAGGGAGAGAGAGAGAGAGAGAACAGAGAGAGGGGAGAGAGGGAGAGAGAGATGGGGAGAGAGAGATAGCGAGAACGAGAGAGGGAGAGAGAGGGGAGAGAGATGGAGAGAGAGAGGGAGAGAGCAAGAATGAGAGAGAACGAGAGAGGGAGAGAGAGATGGGGAGAGAGAGAGATGGAGAGAGAGAGGGAGAGAGAGAGAGACAGAGAGAGAGAACGAGAGAGGGAGAGAGAGGGAGAGAGAGAGGGAGAGAGAACGAGAGAGGGAGAGAGAGGGAGAGAGAACGAGAGAGAGAAAGACAGAGAGAGACAGAGAGACTACTTTAAGCTGTTGCCACTTATGGAAAAAAAGATGGTAACGGAGAGAAAAGAGAAAAGAAAAGAGGGATAATGCAAGTAGTTGTTAGTCTTAAACCACATAACTTTGGAACAGAGAGAAAGAGCAAGAAGAAAATAAGGAATGTGACGATGGGGTTGTGGGGGGGGAGTAGAGGAGTGGATAGAGAGTAACTTGGGATGAGCCGAGAGGAAAGACCGAAAACAGCGACAGGGGAGGGAGGGAGAGGGAAGGAAGGAGGGAGGGATGCGTAATTGAGACGATGATCAGCAGTGATAGGGGGGTGTAGAACAGTCGAGGACGACGGGGGAGCGTCGCCTCGCCACCCTCTTCCTCCCACCAAACAAAGAAGGGAGCGAACGACTGAAAAACGTAATTCATGAAATAACACCGCAGTCATCCTCAATCAGCCCACACAGTCCGCACCAGAGTAGGGCTTCAGACAAGTGTGTAGTGTGAGTGGGTGTCTGTGTGTATACAGTCCTTCTCCAACTAGACCAGACCAGCTCCTGAAGTCAGTCTCCAGAGTGAACAGTAAAGAACTGGGTTGACCAGACACAGGCTGCGTCTCAAACGTGACCCTATTCCCGACGTAGCGAATACACCGTCTGTATGTGGAGCTGTCACCCACTCGGGGACCTGAAGGAGAAGCACGTTGTCAGACGGCAGATAGATTCAAGTAAAAGGGGATGAGAGAGACGAGGCGCGGAGCGAAAGAGCAGATTAAACGACACACACAAAAAAAGAAAACAAAGCAAACAAACAAACCGAGGGAACAAAGACGAGGGATCGGAGCGAGAGCGAGTGTGTTGCCTGTATAGAAGTGTGTGTGTGTGTGCGTCTCTCGTCTCTCCCACGCTCGCCGCTGGTGTGTGTGATACCGTATCTGTGACGCACTCTTGTTGTCTAAAGTTATGAACATGATATCACACACACACACACACACACACACACACAAAATAATGGAAATGTGAGTGGGTGTTTGGCCCCTGGGATACACATTACTAACATCCGTTAACGCTGGAGCGATGGGGTGTGTGTGTGAATGTGTGTCGTGTTGTCTTCCGTCTGTACAAATAAACATGAAACGTTTGGCATCCCAAACACCGGAGTTCTGCTCTTAGCTCCAGTTGGTTGGTCTCTAGACCACATTTCCAGAACACGATGGAACAAAGCCTGTCACACACGCGCTGATGATGACAAAAGCTGTGTGTGTGTGTGTGTGTGTGTGTGTGTGTGTGTGTGTGTGTGTGTGTGCACCATGTGTATTCTGACACGTCGTCCTGAGAATAACTCAACCCACAAAGTGACTTAACTATTAGTGAGGACTGGACCTTTTTTTTCTTCTGAGATAGGAACAAAAGTTGGTCAGTCAAAAGACCAGGGGGAGGGAATTTACAGTCGCATTCCTGTGCTAACTCTGAAGTCCTCCTTCTCCAGAGAGATATGGTATATCTACATGTCATCCAGAGGATGAAGCTTTAACTATATGTTCCCCTCCCTGGACACACACACACACACACCCTTGAGAAAGAGTTATGTTAGGGACTCACACCGTCTCTCCCGGCCAACTCCTTCAAATCTTGGATCATACTTCCTATTTCCTGTAACTGTAGAACCCTTCATAACTCACATAGAACACTTTTAGAACCTTTTGATGACACATTAACGAAGCCATCACAACCCATTACCTTTCCCTGACAGCTGAACACATTAAGCTGTGTACTCAAACCAGAAATAGCTATTATATACTGCATGTATTTCAGCCCTGAAAAGGTATTATTTTGATCCATAACCTAAGCCAAGACCTTACTGCGTCACTCGTTCGTTGTATGCATTCCACCAAGCTCGAAAATATAGACACACACACTGGCTACTAGTGCCAACATGGCCTGAGGTTTTCCTAAGCTGTTTTCAATGGAGAACATTGAGAACATGGGTTTTCCATCATAAAAACCCAGGGAGAATGTTTACTGGGTTGAAGTACCAAAGTGTGTGTGTGTCTGTTTATGTCTGTATGTGTGTGTCTGTGTGTGTGTGTGTGTGTGCTTGAGTCGGAGGTACCTAAATGGATACCGACTAGTCTGCTGTTAGTACAGCTAAGGACAAGACCTGTGTACGTTGCAGAAATGTTATTTTACACTAAATGTATACGTGTGAATGTGGAAACCTTACTGGCCATGTTGGCACTGTGTGTGTATAACGTGACATAGTGTGTGACTTGGAATGGGTCTCAGTCAGTGTACAAAATCATGGCCACATGCTAGAGCATAATGTTGGACACACACACACACACACACACACACACACACACACACGGGACGCCACCAGTACCGCCTTACTCGTTAGTATCGTGGGAAGGAAACAAAACAGCACTAATGTTGGAAACAAACATCATCATGTTGTTATCCAGAGTCATGTTTTATTTATATTCCAAGACAGAGCACAATCTTTACCATACAGCGTGTTTATAAAGGAAGAAAGAGATGGTCTGCTATGTGTTTCCATTTTTGCCATGGAGAAAATACTGAGATACTGGTTTCGTCATAGCCCTAATGTAACGGATGTGAAACGGCTAGCTTAGTTAGCGGTGCGCGCTAAATAGCGTTTCAATCGGTGACGTCACTTGCTCTGAGACCTTGAAGTAGTGGTTCCCCTTGCTCTGCAAGGGCCGTGGCTTTTGTGGAGCGATGGGTAACGACGCTTCGAGGGTGACTGTTGTTGATGTGTGCAGAAGGTCCCTGGTTCCCGCCCGGGTATGGGCGAGGGGAAGGTTTAAAATTATACTGTTACATTGATGCTGTTGACCCGGATCACTGGTTGCTGCGGAAAAGGAGGAAGGTCAAAAGGAGGGTGAGTGTAACGGATGTGAAACGGCTTGCTTAGTTAGCGGTGTGCGCTAAATTAAAATTATTAAAATTAAAATTATTAAAATTATACTGTTACACTAACACACACACACACACACGCACACGATACAATATCTCTACTATTACTAGACACACACACGAGATACAATATATCTACTATTAGTAGACACAGACACCCACAGTAGATACAATATCTCTACTATTAGTAGACACGCACACAAACATAGGAGATACAATATCTTGACAATTACTAGACACACACACACACAGGAGATACAATATCTCTACTATTACTAGACACACACACACACACACACACACAAGATACAATATCTCTACTATTACTAGACACACACACACAGGAGATACAATATCTCTACTATTACTAGACACACACACACACCCCTGTACTGGTGTGTCAGGGGGAATAATCTCAGTGTCTCTGCTTGCCTTGTGTGTGGTTGACTTCCCCTGTGCTCGATGACATTTTAATTCTCAGCAGTTATTCACTTTCCATCTATCGGACCCGCTTACCACCCCCCCGTGTCCCCCCCCCCCTCTCTGTGCTAGGGGGTGGGAAGCGTGGAAACACCAACACACACACTCAGTAGAGGCCCCAGCTATACTGAGGAGGACTGATGTCGGGCATGCACCTGATCTTTGCCATGTACGTACACACGCGCACACGCACACACCTTCGAACTGCATTGTGTCCACGCCTACCTCCATTCTTCTAAAGCACGGTCTGATTGGAAGTGGCAGATGTTCTGTGAGTCTACAGCAGTGATGTGTCTACCATGCATTATATTGGCTGTCAGTGGAGAGAGATAGAGGGGAAATTGCTATTGTAATGCGAATCCTAATTATATTGTAACCCTGCATCCAAACAGACTGCTTTCATACACAGAATACAGAGTTGAGCATGCCAATTCTTCATTTTGTTTGACAGTGGAGTGTCAATTAGAAAGGTTCTGTGGATAATGTGTTGGATGTTATTCAATGCCTGGCTGAATGAGCCAGGTGTGTGTGTGTGCGTGCGTGCGTGTATCTGATGTGTGTGTGTGATATGTAATCCTGGTTGCTGCGTCGGTTATTAAACTTTAACCTCTATAACAGTAATACTGTTTGACATCCCAGTCAGACACCCCTAGTCAGACACCCCTAGTCAGACACTCCCAGTCAGACACCCCCAGTCAGACACCCTAGTCAGACACCCCCAGTCAGACACTCCCAGTCAGACACCCCTAGTCAGACACCCCTAGTCAGACACCCCTAGTCAGACACCCCTAGTCAGACACTCCCAGTCAGACACCCCCAGTCAGACACCCCTAGTCAGACACCCCTAGTCAGACACCCCTAGTCAGACACTCCCAGTCAGACACTCCCAGTCAGACACTCCCAGTCAGACACCCCCAGTCAGACACCCCCAGTCAGACACTCCCAGTCAGACACCCCTAGTCAGACACCCCCAGTCAGACACTCCTAGTCAGACACTCCCAGTCAGACACCCCCAGTCAGACACCCCTAGTCAGACACCCCCAGTCAGACACCCCTAGTCAGACACTCCCAGTCAGACACCCCCAGTCAGACACCCCCAGTCAGACACTCCCAGTCAGACACCCCTAGTCAGACACCCCTAGTCAGTCAGCGATGGAGAGAGAGAAAGAGAGCGAGCGAGAGAGACCAAAAGTAAGAGACGAACAAGAGAAAAAAAAAAAAGACAGACCGGCAGAGAAAGAAAGAAAGAAAGCAACAAGTAGACAGGGAGCGGGGGAGAGGGGAGAGGGGGAGGGGGGGAGAGGGGGAGAGGGGGAGAGGGGGAGAAAAAGGACTGTGAGCCAACATGAGCAATAAGAGCTGAGCGGATTGAGGAGAGACAACACTTACGTAACATTGAGGCAAAATGGGGGTAAAGCAGCGGCTGAGAGACGGGACGACTGAGAGACGGGACGGCTGAGAGACGGGACGGCTGAGAGACGGGACGGCTGAGAGACGGGACGGCTGAGAGACGGGACGGGGCTGAGAGACGGGACGGGACGGCTGAGAGACGGGACGGCTGAGATACGGGACGGCTGAGAGACTGGGACGGGGACGGCTGAGAGACGGAACGGGGCTGAGAGACGGGACGGCTGAGAGACGGGACGGCTGAGAGACGGGACGGCTGAGAGACGGGACGGCTGAGAGACGGGACGGCTGAGAGACGGGACGGCTGAGAGACGGGACGGCTGAGAGACGGGACGGCTGAGAGACGGGACGGCTGAGATACGGGACGGCTGAGAGACAGCAGCTCCTGTCTGAACCGGGTCAGAGTCCTTGTCTGAGGGCATCGAGTGCATTTCAGAGGGATTGTGTGTGTGTGTCACAGAGCGTCGGCGAGTGTTCTTGTGTGTGTCTTGGTGTGTGTACAAGTATGTGTGAGTGTGTGTGTGTGTGTGTGTGCACGAGTGTGAGTCCAAGTATATGTCTATGGGACTCTCAACAGTGCTAATGAGCCAGTGCATGTGACTAAAATATCTCGGCGATGAATAAAATCATTGAAAGTCAGTGTGTGTGTGTATTTCTATGCTCGAGATATTTCGCCCTGACAGTGGGTTTGAATAGACAGGCCCCTTCAATGTCCTTCAATCCCCATAACACCTCAATAGCTTTGAGGGAGGTATAGAAATGGATTGAATAGAAGAGAAGCGGCTCGTGGTCTTATCAGCTCGGTATTGAACACATACATTCTTGGCAGGAAGCGTGTAATGTCGTGATGAGGAACAGCTTGGGGTAGCACTTCAATGTACCCTTTAGAGTCTAGCTGCCATAGAATGACGCTCAATAGCGGATAGGGGGTTTCATATTGAAAAGCTAATGGGGGGTGGTTGAGTGCAGCTGACGTGAATTGGGCTGTGTGTATGGTGCTTGTATGGTGTGTGTGTGTTCTCGTGCGCCTGTGTGAAACATATTTCTGAGTATCTCAAAGTCTGGAAGAACGTGTCCGCCTGCAAGTGTGTCTGGGAGTGTGTGTGTGTCCGTTATAGAATGGAGGCCTGCAGAAATGGGTCAATGCCGGCCTCTCTCCTCCCTCTCTCTCTCATTCCTCTGCTCTTTGCTCATGCAGCCGTAAAGCTGTGTTTTTTTAAAGCCTCTCTGTATTCCCATGTCTCTCCCAGATATAGACTAAAACACCTCTCCCTGTCCACTCCCCCCGGCAGCACAGCAAGGATATGGGTTTAACGAGCCGACCATCTCGCGAGCTCTCGCACCGCTGTCACCACACTTTCTTCAACCTCTCTCTCTCCTCATCTCTCTCTCTCTCTCCTCATATCTCTCTCTCCCCATATCTCTCTCTCCCCATCTCTCTCCATTTCTCTCTCGATCTGTCTCTCCATATCTCCCTCTATCTATCTCGCTCTCCTCATCTCTCTCTCTCTCTCCCTCTCCCCCCATTTCTCTCTCCACATGTGTCTCTGTCTCTGTCTCGACTTAGCCTAGCCATGATGGTCTGGGTTCAGAGGGCCAGTGTGTGTGTGCGCATGTGTGTGCGTGTGCGTGTATAGGATTCCATGTCCAACTGGACACACACAAACAGGCAGTGATGTTGGGGGCCTCTCTAGTGATGACACATGGGCAGACAGACAGACAGTTGATGTAACAAGGGTTACTGCTAAGTGTAGGAGCTGGGGGTCTCTGTCTCTTTCCCTCTCCACTGAGTCGTGTCTCAACTAGGGTTGCACATTTTGGGGAATATTCAGAGGTAGAAACTTTCCGTGGGAATTAACAGAAATATATGCAAATGAATATTAACACCATTTAAATGTAGATGTTTTTTGCATTGGATATATTTACCATCATATGGAGACAGAAACATGAACCTTTTACCTTATCATAAGTAGACATAATTGCAAATGATTAAATCCTACCATTAGAAGTAACGAATTGAACTTCAATTAAATGAGTTGACTCTCCACATGGGATGATTTCACTGAAAAACAAAAGAACCGGACGCTTTCAACATACATCTGTAAAATGATAGTCTAGAAACTAAAGCTTTGGTTGTCTTCCTCTCAGGCTTCCATGTCTTCTCCCTGGACCTCCTCAATGTCCACCTCTTGAACATCAGACTCTGAGGCCTCACCTTCACAACCTTGTTGAGGATGGCTCGTTGTCAGACTCAAACAGCCTCTAATTTGCCACCAATTTTTCACCCTTGTATTGGTCAGCCTGTCGCATGCTATGGTGTGTGTGTTCCCAAGTTGCGCAGTGAGGCGGCTGATGTTGGTGGGATTTGGAGGATGAAGGAGGCAACAGGGGAAAGAGTCTCAGATTCACAAAGTCCCTTCCACCAGGTGACTGATGAGATATATATTGGCACGACTGCCACAATTCATCTCCATCCCAAAGCCCTTGCTTGGAAGTGTACTTCGCCAGACTGCCAAGAACCTTGCCCTCATCCAGGCCAACGTGGCGAGACACGGTAGGGATGACACCATAGGCCTTGTTGATCTCTGCACCAGACAGGATGCTCTTGCCAGCATACTTGGGGTCCAACATGTACCCTGCAGTGTCTATGGGCTTCAGGCAGAGGTCTTCACGCTTTTTGATGCATTTCAGAACTGCAGTTTCCTCTGCTTGGGGCAACAGTGAAGTGGGCAGGGCAGTACGGATTTCTTCTCTTACATCTGCAAGCAGAGTCTGAACATCAGACAGAAAGGCATTGTCTCCCTCAATCAATGCAATGGCTACTGCTATAGGTTTCAGGAGTTTTAAGCTGCTTACCACTCTCTCCCAAAATAGATAATCCAGGAGGATCCTCTTGATGGGGCTGTCCATATCAGCAGACTGTGATATGGCCATTTCTTGGAGAGACTCCTTCCCCTCCAGGAGACTGTCAAACATGATGACAACACCACCCCAATGGGTGTTGCTGGGCAGCTTCAATGTGGTGCTCTTATTCTTCTCACTTTGCTTGGTGAGGTAGATTGCTGCTATAACTTGATAACCATTCACATACCCAACTATTTCCTTGGCTCTCTTGTAGTGTATCCATTGTTTTCAGTGTCATGATGTCCTTGAGGAGCAGATTCAATGCATGAGCAGCACAGCCAATGGGTGTGATGTGAGGGTAGGACTCCTCCACTTTTAGACCAAGCAGCCTTCATGTTCGCAGCATTGTCTGTCACCAGTGCAAATACCTTCTGTGGTCCAAGGTCATTGATGACTGCCTTCAGCTCATCTGCAATGTCGAGACCAGTGTGTCTGTTGTCCCTTGTGTCTGTGCTCTTGTAGAATACTGGTTGAGGGGTGGAGATGATGTAGTTAATTATTCCTTGCCCACAAACGTTCGACAACCAATCAGAGATGATTGCAGTACAGCCTGCTTTCTCTATGATTTACTTGACCTTCACTTGAACTCTGTTGAGTTCTGCATCCAGCAAATGAGAAGGTGAAGCATGTCTGGTTGGAGGGGTGTACGCTGGGCGAAGGACATTCAGAAATCTCCTCCAATACACGTTGCATGTGTGCATCAGAGGCGAACCAGTTGCATATACAGCTCAAGCAAGACATTCATCAGCATTCCTCTGACTACGTTCCTCCATTGAGTAAAAAAAACTTTTGATTCCAGGAGGACCATGAGCTGTGGCTATTGATCAGGTGTTTGATTCATAATTTTCACCTCAAATAGAAGTAGAGGGACTTTTGTCAGAGGTTGCTTGTTGTGAGCGCTGAGGGAACTTTATCCACTTGGCCAGACGATTCTGCATCTTTGTTGCATTCTTCACATATGATTTGGCACAGTATTTGCAAATGTACACAGCTTTTCCTTCTACATTAGCTGCAGTGAAATGTCTCCACACATCAGATAGTGCCCGTGGCATTTTCCTGTAAAGATTAGAAAAAAAGCAAGTAAAAAAAAACAAACACAATTCCATGTACAGATAAATAAGTTAAGCAGTTAGATTAAACAACTCCTTTGTTAAGATAAATGTTTTAAATGAAACGCGTATGGAAACAGGTGAAGTAACACTCAGTTAGCAGGCTCAAGAAAGCTACACAACACATGGTAACAAAAACTAACTAGCAAAAATGTTAACATGTTAGAAAGGATTTAAACACACTTTGCTGTAGGCTACTATTTACTAGTTAACAAAAAAATATTTAAAATATATTCACCCCACCCAGTATTGTAATCAAAACTTACCAGAAAGCTTGTAGCCCTTGTCTCAGACAGTGTAGTAGTGTGGGCTCAATAGCATCTCATCAGTGTGCAAGATCTTGAGAATCAGCTGTACATGTGATGGAAGAATGCACTGCACATGTGATGGAAGAATGCACTGTGCATGCAGAGGGTTGCAATTCCATTGAAACGGGATAGTTTAACCAAAATATGCCACAAGACCTAGAATTGCCTTATGTGTATCCCGCAAAAAAAAGGTTCACTGTTATAAACAAACTTTTTTCATGAATTTAAGCAAAATTCCCAAAGTTCTCGGGCTTAACTTCCCACGGACAATTTGCAGAAAAATTCCGAAAATTTTCCGACCCTTTGCAACCCTAGTCTTAATACTCCCATTAGCACTGAGTTTATCATGTGGATGTTTTTAGGCTCAGGGTCTCCACCCCTATCCTGCAGACTACCTGTGTGTTAGTTACTAACGCACACACAAAGACAACTCTAAAAAAGCCATTCTCACACGGACACATTCAAATAGCTTAAAGAAGAAAATAACTACTTAGGATTCCGCTCAATACTTGGATTTCACTGTAAAATCAACTATTTATTTTAATTTTTATCTCTGTCTCCCTCTCTTTCACTCTCCCTCCAATTCTCTGTCTCCCGCTTTTTCTCTCTCTTTTTCTCTCTCTGTCTTTCATTCTCTTTGGCCATGTCCTAAATGGCACCCTATTCCCTATATAGTGCACTATGTGCCCTGGTCAAATGTAGTGCACTATAAAGGGAACAGGGTGGCATTTGGGATTGAAACTTTGTATCCCCAGTTCCAGTTCTCTTTGGATCTATCTGTCCTCCTCTAAGGCAGAACCACATTGTCTGTCAGTGTCTGATTACAATGCGTGCAGCAACAACATTCTGCCACAAATAAACTCAAAAGCTGTCTTTGTGTGTGTGTGTGTGTGTGTCTTTGTGTGTGTGTGTCTTGTGTGTGTGTGTGTGTGTGTGTGTTCAAACCAGAGGAAATAACACTATGTTGTGCTCAGCTGGACAGCTCAGTGGGACGTCACCGTCGAATCAGAAACAGCCACATCAAACATCAAACCGTCCGACACGACGTCAGAGCAACGTTAAAAGAACATATAACGACCACTCTAGGGTTGGAACGGTGAAGGAATGCTGTACGACAACGGTCTGTCGGTTGATCCTCTGTGAAGCTGTTTTAACTTGTACTTTCATGGTGAGATGAGAGGGAGGGGGGGTTGATGGGAGGAACGGGAGGGAGGGAGGGAGAAGTTGTTGGAGGGGATGACGAAAGTCTGAAAGGGATGGAGGGAAGGAGGGAAGGAGGGATGGAGGGAAGGAGGGATGGAGGGAAGGAGGGATGGAGGGATGGAGGGAGGGATGGAGGGAAGGAGGGATGGAGGGAAGGAGGGATGGAGGGAAGGAGGGATGGAGGGATGGAGGGATGGAGGGATGGAGGGAAGGAGGGATGGAGGGAAGGAGGGATGGAGGGAAGGAGGGAGGAGGATGGATGGAGGGATGGAGGGAAGGAGGGAGGAGGGATGGAGGGAAGGAGGGATGGAGGGATGGAGGGAAGGAGGGATGGAGGGAAGGAGGGATGCAAAAGAGGGAAGTGGGTCAACGGTCTGATGGGAAGAACGAGAGAGAGA
>NC_088238.1:44234923-44249923 GCF_036934945.1 Oncorhynchus masou masou
TGGCTTCGGATTAAATGTCGAATGGTATACTACATGGCCAAAAGTATGTGGACACCCCTTCAAATTAGTGGATTAGGCTATTTCAGCCACACCCGTTGCTGACAGGTGCATAAAATCACCCACACAGCCATGCAATCTCCATAGCCAAACATTGGCAGTAGAATGGCCCGTACCGAAGAGCTCAATGACTTTCAAAGTGGCACCGTTGAAAGTCAGTTCATCAAATTTCTGCCCTTCTAAAGCTGCCCTGGTCAACTGCAATTGTGGTTATTGTGAAGTGGAAATGTTTAGGAGCAACAATGACTCAGCCACTAAGTGGTAGGCCACACAAGCTCACAGAGTGGGACCGCCGAGTGCTGAAGCGCGTAGCGGGAGTTTCATGAAATGGGTTTCCATGGCCGAGCAGCCACACACAAGCCTAAGATCACCATGCATAATGCCAAGCGTCGGTTGGAGTGGTGTTGGACTCTGGAGCAATGGAATCGCGTTTTCTGGAGTGATGAATCACGCTTCACCATCTGGCAGTCCGACGGACGAATCTGGGTTTGGAGGATGCCAAGAAGACACTGCCTGCCCCAATGCATAGTGCCAACTGTAAAGTTTGGTGGAGGATGAATAATGGTCTGGGGCTGTTTTTCATGGTTCAGGCTTCTTAGTTTCAGTGAAGGGAAATCGTGACATTCTAGGCGATTCTGTGCTTCCAAGTTTGTGGCAACAGTTTGGGGAAGGCCCTTTCCATGTTTTAGCATGACAATGCCTTCTTGCACAAAGCGAGGTCCGTACAGAAATGGTTTGTCAAGATCGGTGTGGAAGAACTTGACTGGCCTGCACAGAGCCCTGACCTCAACCCCATCAAACACCTTTGGGATGAATTGGAACGCCGACTGCCAATCAGGACTGATCGCCCAACATAATACTAATACTCTGGCTGGCTGAATGGAAGCAGGTCCCGCAGCAATGTTCCAACATCTAGTGAAAATCCTTCCCAGAAGAGTAGAGACTGTTGTGGCAGCACAGGGGGAACCAACTCCATATTATTGCCCATGATTTTGGAATGAGATGTTCGACGAGCAGGTGTCCACGTACTTTTTAGTTTATGAAGCCCAAATAACAGACCATTGAAAGAAAGCGAGTTAGAGGGAGGAAAGAGAGGAGGGATGGAGGGAGTGGGGAGGGAAATGGGGTATGGGGACAGGCTGTAAAAATGTCTTCTTGTGTTTGTAAAAATGTACCAAAAATACCTATAAAACTGAGTTAGTGACACCACAACAGATGGGCTCATATTTATACAGTGTCATCTGGAATCAGTTCCCTCCTGTCCAAACAATATGAATCAAAAACAGATCCTAGATCAGCGCTCCTTTATGAATACAAGCCCAGAACAACTAGACACTGTTGACAGCTAAGTCTTCAATAGGGAAGTGGACACAGTGATAATGATGGGGTTTATGGACATTTGGACTAATTAAAGCTGTTTATAATGGTTTAGTAGTGACTGTTTTTTTTTAAATTCCTGTAACGTCTTTCAATGGACCTTCTCTTTCTAATCAGTCTGTCATCCACCCTTTCTCTTCTTACCATCTGTCTGTTATGACATTCTGCTACATTGCCCATCCCGCTTTCTCTCCTTCTCTCATCCTCTCTTGTTCGATAACTCTCCGTCTCACTCCCTCTCTCATGCTCCCTCCTCATCTCCGTCACCTTCTATTCCTCCTAGTGAACAGCTGGAGGAGTGATGCTCCAATCCCCCTGGAACACTATAATCTCTCTCCCCATTCAGACAGCATACATCTTACACTGCCTGTCTGTTTAAAGACAAGCTTACCCCAAAACCCACACTGTGCGTTTGTGTGTGTTGGAAAGAAGACTGATTGCTGGTTTATAGTGTGTCTGCTGTGTGTAGCTTTGTGTGGTGTTGTGGAGTGTCCGCTGTGAGTGAATGTGTTCATTATGTCATTACGGGTCTTGTTTGCCTGAACCTGCTCCACTAAATCAAAGCCATGTTAGCGTGCTAATGCATTAGCAGCCCTGCCAGAAGGCCCAGAGGTCAATGGAGAGGTACGCTACGGGATAAAATCCCCCCCCCCATTCCTGGGATACACATCCCTCCACAAGTGGTTCCTTGGTAGAAGGCTGGACAATGGTGGCTTTGTCTGCACTGTGGCGGGAGTATAAAAGAAGAAGTGGCGAGGGACGCAAACAGTGTGTGTGTGAGAGACAGTGTGTGTTTGAGAGACAGTGTGTGTTTGAGAGACAGTGTGTGTGTGAGAGACAGTGTGGGGAGGTTAAACAATGTTAACCAGTCCCAATCCAATTAAGAAGAACACACACACACACACGTCTTCGCACACAGTGACAAACAGAGCGACACACACACACACACACACACACACACACACACACACACAGCGACAGCCAACACAGACAGCAGTGCTGCTTTGACTGCTGACCTAAATCGAGAAGACCTGTCACTCTCTTTTATTCACACTCACCACATCTCTCTCTCACCCTTCTCGCTCCCTCTGTTCATGTCTCGCAACGCAATTTTGTAACAAACCCAATGCTCTTTCTCTTCCCCAAAATACTGTAACACTCCTCCTTTCATTCCTCCCTACGTCGCTCCCTTCTCCTTTTTCACTCCAAATGGTTTCGTCTCGCTAATGGAGGGTACCCAAGTATTCACGCTGGTATTTGGTGAATGTTCAACAACGGATTGGCCAAAAGTATTATTGTGATTGGTTGAGACGTGTTCTCAGCCATACTAAAAAACCTGTTTAGCACAGGGAAGCCTATGACACAAAAATGGGCATCTTGTTTTCTGTTTCATCTGACAAATCCCTGATCATCCAGTGTCCCATCAGCTCAGCCAGCCAATTCATTAACTTGATCTCCACTGTAAAAATAATTATTTCCCCTTGCCTCTAGACTAACATTTGTTTTGCAATAATGGGGGGGTTGTACTAGAGGTCGACCGATTAATCGGAATGGCCGATTAATCGGGCCGATATCAAGCTTTCATAACAATCGGTAATCTGCATTTTTGGACACCGATTATGACCGATTACATTGCACTCCATGAGGAGACTGCGTGGCAGGCTGAACACCTGTTACGCGAGTGCAGCAAGGAGCCAAGGTAAGTTGCTAGCTAGCATTAAACTTATCTTTTAAAAAACAATCAATCTTAACATAATCGCGAGTTAACTACACATGGTTGATGATATTACTAGTTTATCTAGCTTGTCCTGCGTTGCATATAATCAATGAAGTGCCTGTTCATTTATCATCGAATAACAGCCTACTTCGCCAAACGGGTGATGATTTAACAAGCACATTCGCGAAAAAAGCACTGACGTTGCACCAATGTGTACCTAACCATAAACATCAATTCCCTTCTTCAAATCAATACACAAGTATATACTTTTAAACCTACATATTTAGTTAATATTGCCTGCTAACATGAATTTATTTGAATTAGGGAAATTTGTCACTTCTCTTGCGTTCAGTGCAAGCAGAGTCAGGGTATATGCAGCAGTTTGGGCCGCCTGGCTCGTTGCGAACTGTGTGAAGACCATTTCTTCCTAACAAAGACCGTAATTAATTTGCCAGAATTTTACATAATTATGACTTAACATTGAAGGTTGTGCAATGTAACAGCAATATTTAGACTTAGGGATGCCACGCGTTCGATTAAATAGGGAACGGTTCCGTATTTCACTGAAAGACGTTTTGTTTTCAAAATTATAGTTTCCGGATTTGACCATATTAATGACCTAAGGCTCTTATTTCTGTGTTTATTATAATGAAATATATGATTTGATCTTTGATAGAGCAGTCTGACTGAGCGGTGGTAGGCAGCAGCAGGCTCGTAAGCATTCATTCAAACAGCACTTTCCTGCATTTGTCAGCAGCTCTTCGCTGTGCTTCAAGCATTGCGCTGTTTATGACTTCAAGCCTATTAACTCCCGAGATTAGGCTGGCAATACTATAGTGCCTATAAGAACATCCAATAGTCAAAGGTATATGAAATACTAATGGTATAGAGAGAAATAGTCCTATAATTCCTATAGCTGGGAATATTGAAGACTCATGTTAAAAGGAACCACCAGCTTTCATGTGTTTTCATGTTCTGAGCAAGGAACTTAAACGTTAGCTTTCTTACATGGCAAATATTGCACTTTTACTTTCTTCTCCAACACTTTGTTTTTCCATTATTTAAACTAAATCGAACATGTTTCAATATTTATTTGACACTAAATAGATTTTATTGATGTATTATATTAAGTTAAAATAAAAAGTGTTAATTCAGTATTGTTGTAATTGTCATCATATATATAAAAAATATTTAAAAAATCACCCGATTAATCGCTATCGGCTTTTTTTGGTCCTCCAATAATCGGTATCAGCGTTGAAAAATCATTATCGGTTGACTTCTAGTTTGTACAAACGTTGCAGGCTGTCTCTCAACATCTGCAACATTGTTTCAATATTGAAATTGGATCTACACCGTCCTACTGAGAATAAACGGTCACGACCAAACGAACATCTTCTCTCAACCAGTCGAAATCATGAATCCGCATCATTTTTATGGATATATACAAAGATATGTCAAGGGAAAAAATGTCTAAACGCCATGAAATGCAGCTACAGTCGTTTGCTGTCTTTCCAGCTGCAGTATGAAGTGATTGCGTTAGCTGTGTAGTTGGCTAGCTCCTCTGAACTACAGTGTCCTGACGAGTGAGCACATTTTCTATCCCAGGTGAAATCGTGCATCATTAGCTCATTGTTATGATGTATCCAAAGCAGCTTAAGCAAACGCAAATGCAGCTATTATCACTTCACTTTTTGACTTGACTGTGCTAGCCGTAGTTGGCTAGCTAGCAAAAAAGGGATAAGAGCTTTGCCAACCAGCATGACAATGGAACATGTAGAATGAACGACTGGGTCCCGTCCATAGACATCGAACAAAAAGACTTAACAGCTGGGTCGCTACTCTGGCAACCTAACCGATAGAGGGAACGGCCAGCCGGCTTGGCTAGCAACCATCGATGTGTCGGGACTAGGCCTATATTTGAGTTGAGGGATGAAATAGTAGCCTTTGAATACATTGATCAAAATAGATATAGTAGATATGCTAGCTCTAATAGTGTCAGTGCGTCTGTCAGTTGAGTTATTTTAGGCATGTTGAACATTCGTTTGTCAGAGGAGTTATTTTAGGCATGTTGAACATTCGTTTGTCAGAGGAGTTATTTTAGGCATGTTGAACATTTGTTTGTCAGAGGAGTTATTTTAGGCATGATGAACATGCGTTTGTCAGAGGAGTTATTTTAGCCATGTTGAACATTTGTTTGTCAGAGGAGTTATTTTAGGCATGATGAACATTTGTTTGTCAGAGGAGTTATTTTAGCCATGTTGAACATGCGTCTGTCAATTGTGTGTCAGTAGCTGTGCAGGACTTTTAAGGACAACGACAGTGATAACTAATCTAGCATCTTAACACCTCTGTCCTTCTGTGTGTGTGTGTGTGTGTCACTCTGTCTCTTATCAATGTAATGTTTAGACGGCTATTTAAGCCTAGTACATCACATGCTAGTTAAGTGTTTCAATGGCTTTAGATCAGGGACGGGCAACTTTCATGGGTGTGGGGGACGGGTAACTTTCATGGGTGTGGGGGACGGGCAACTTTCATGGGTGTGGGGGACGGGCAACTTTCATGGGTATGGGGGACGGGCAACTTTCATGGGTGTGGGGGACGGGCAACTTTCATGGGTGTGGGGGACGGGCAACTTTCTGAACTCATCATGAGGGTTTACAGTGGCTCGGAGGTCTGTATACACACATCCATACCCACACATAGAGTCAGTCTATTTCAGTGGGCCCTCTAAGCAGCGGAGAGAATATATATATATATATATATATATATATATAGTGCACACACACAACTGATCAAAAGTTTTAGAACACCTACTCATTCAAGGGTTTTTATTTTTACTATTTCCTCATTGCAGAATAATAGTGAAGAGATCAAAACTAACTAAGAATCTCACATATAAAATGTATTTTGATTTGTTTAACACTTTTTTGGTTACTACATGATTCCATATGTGTTGTTTCATAGTTTTGATGTCTTCACTATTATACAATGTAGAAAAAATAAAGAAAACCCCTGGAATGATTAGGTGTTCTAAGACTTTTGACTGATAGTGTATATATTTTGTGTTCATTTCCTGCAATTCTACACATTTTTCCATGGGGCAGAGAATTTTTATTTTTTATATGATTTCTGAGTGAGAGTGACTCACAAAATCATTGGGGGCCCATGATTACTACAAGTTTACATAGCTGGCTTGGCTAACTTAGCAAAAAAGTGCTGATGCACAACCACATTTTCTAAATTGCACCTGTATTCTACTATTCTAACTCCCAACAGTGACTTGAAACCCCGACGAGAGGTTAACACGGGAACAGAACTCCTGGGTCTTGAGAGTCCAGGAATGGGAGTCTAATTCTAGAGAGTTCGGGACATGACAGCACAGGAATAGTTATACATATCTTTTTTTGGGACGGAAATATGTCATGTGTGGAGCATTTCATAAAAAAACAACAACTGTGTAGGCTCGGCCTAAAATAGTTGACTTAATAGGGGGCGGCAGGGTAGTGGTTAGAGCGTTGGACTAGTAACCGGAAGGTTGCAAGTTCAAACCCCTGAGCTGACAAGGTACAAATCTGTCGTTCTGCCCCTGAACAGGCAGTTAACCCACTGTTCCTAGGCCGTCATTGAAAATAAGAATTTGTTCTTAACTGACTTGCCTAGTAAAATAAAATTAAAATTAAAATTTCTTTAAAAAGGGGCATTCCCCCTCCCCTGCCGTAGGCTCATTCTCACGCCTCGCTCCAGTTGTAGCCAGCCACTAGGCTACCTCCGATGCCAATCTACGTCAGTACACTAAATGAGGAATTGCAACGTCTTGTTGCAGGCCAAGGACCCATCATAAAAGCTACATTTGATTGAGTTGTCTTTTGACGTTGAAGGAACCGAGTACATGGCTTGTAAAAAAAATTAAATGCTGCGGTTTAATCAAATAGGGTACCAACCGGAGACCGGGACAAGCGGCCTGAGTCGCAAAAGTTCATATGTGTGCAATGCTCAGCTGGAGGCTCCAATTTTACGTCCGTGCTGTGCTGACCAGACCACCCTGCTGGGTCTATGTCCTCCAGCTTAATCCATCTACATTTAAAGCCATATAGAATACGCTTTTTTTCCAGGGCGATTTAGGCCTACAGTCAGCGCATTTAACTAAGATAGGTAAGACAGCCACATATCACAGTCGCATATTGCATTACTGAAATAGTTTTCAGTACATCCTAAACAAACACAATAGCCTTCATATGTCTGCACACAAAATTGGGCATGGGAAGGGGAGAAACACTTACTATAGGTTATGTTGTGTTCTAATGCGTGTTAGTGGTCTTTCTAGAACTGGTTTGGGTACAGTATTGTTGTTCAGTTTATAATGTTAGAGGTGATGGAAACAGATGCCTGAGCAGATCATAAATCAGTTCATTTATTGACTTATGTTGCTTTTTGAACCAATAAGAATAAGGTGAGAATTAGAATGAGTTCCTTCTGTAATATTTAGCTATGGTTAGCTAATTAATCATTCCTACTTAATATTGAAATTTTATTCCATTTCAAGTCAATAAACTCTTCACTTCTCTCATCCTTACCATCCCTTGTTCCCTCCAACGCTCCCCCTGTTCTGTACTCCCATCGTCTCCCCCATGGTTGTGGTAGCTAACCTCTGTGCTGATGAGTGGGAAACTCAAATCTGCTGGATTTAACATCTTCAAATATTCAGCAGATATAGATTTCTCTCAGTCCCTCGTTCCCTCACCTCTTCAACCCGTCTGCACCTCCCTCCATCCTTTTCCTCGCTCTCTCTAAAGTCATTGGAGAGACAATTACGCAAACACACAAATACACACACACAATAAAACATACACACACAACTATAAACGCACACACACACACACACACTGATCGTAAACTCATGAATATGGAGTTCATTTAGGCTGCAGTGCAGCACTCTCCTCGGTATTCTCCCTCTCTCCCTCCTCTGTATTCTCTCTCTCATTTCCCCTCCCTCCCTCCCTCTATCTATTCTCTGTCGTTTATTCCAGCTTAACCCTGATGAATAAACCAGTGTGTGGCTCTCGCTGCATTATTAAAAACATCCTCACTACTGTAAACAGAAACAGTGGCACTGTGTCCAGCCAGCTAGGGCCAGAGGGAGACAGACGGCCAGAGAGGGAGAGAGAGACAGACGGACAGAGAGAGAGAGAGAGAGAGACAGATGGCCAGAGAGGGAGAGAGAGACAGACGGACAGAGAGGGAGAGAGAGAGACAGACGGCTAGAGAGGGAGAGAGAGACAGACGGACAGAGAGATTGAGAGAGAGACAGATGGCCAGAGAGGGAGAGAGAGAGAGGCAGACGGCCAGAGAGAGAGAGACAGATAGACGGACAGAGAGAGAGCGACAGATGGCCATAGAGTGAGAGACAGACAGACGGACAGAGAGAGAGACACAGAGACGTTCAGAGAGAGAGAGAGAGAGAGGGAGACAGACGGCCAGAGAGAAGGAGACACAGACGGACAGAGAGAGAGAGAGACAGACGGACAGAGAGAGAGAGACAGACGGAGAGAGAGAGACAGAGAGACGGACAGAGACAGACAAATGGACAGAGAGAGAGAGATTGTTACAACACTATTATTACATAATATGACATTTGTAATGTCTTTATCGTTTTGAAACTTCTGTATGTGTAATGTTTCCTGTTCATTTTTATTGTTTATTTCACTTTTGTATATTATCTACCTCACTTGTGTTGGCAATGTTAACACGTTTCCCATGCCAATAAAGCCCCTTGAATTGAATTGAGAGAGAGAGGCGGACAGAGAGAGATGGACAGAGAGAGACATTGAGAGAGAGAAAGCGAGCGAGCTGGGGGTAGAACATGAACACACCAACTTAGACTTAGGGCTCGATGAAACTCATTTTGCCGAAGTTCAGCACTACAGCGCGTCAGGTAGTCTAGTGATTAGAGCGTTGGACTAGTAACCGAAGGTTGCAAGAATCTCCGAGCTGACAAGTTAACCCGCTGTTCCTAGGCCTTCATAGTAAATAAGAATGTGTTCTGAACTGACTTGCCTGGTTAAATAAAGGTAAAACAAAATAGCGTGCTTGAAATGTAAAGGGAATTTCCAAATGAGCCGACGGATAAAGCATTTACAGTGACTGCAGAACACTGCCTATACATTTAAAACCAGGCGATAGAGCTGAACTTCACTGATATGGGTTGAATGGAGCGGAACTCTCTCTCAGGTGGACATTTTGCACTCAGCTTTTCTATTATTCATACTGGGCCGGATGATGGTTTATCTGTCCGCCATTGTGTCTGTGTGTGTCCCAGAGATGGGCTCTCCGGGCTTCTCTGTGCATATATTTCAGAGAATGGTTGTGTGTACGTGTGTGAGCATACATATGTTAGTGTGTGTGCCAAGAGTGTACGTGCCCACTTGTGTGTGTGTGTGTGAGAATCGACTAGTGTCTGTGTGTATGTCTGTGTGTGTGTGTGTATGTATGTCTGTGTGTGCGTGTGTATGTCTGTGTGTGCGTGTATATGTCTGTGTCTGTGTGTGTGTGTGCGTGTGCATGTCTGTGTGTGTGTGTGCGTGTGCATGTCTGTGTGTGTGTGTGCGTGTGCATGTCTGTGTGTGTGTGTGCGTGTGCATGTCTGTGTGTGTGTGTGCGTGTGCATGTCTGTGTGTGTGTGCGTGTGTATGTCTGTGTGTGTGTGCGTGTGTATGTCTGTGTGTGCGTGCGTGTGTATGTCTGTGTGTGCGTGTGTATGTCTGTGTGTGCGTGTGTATGTCTGTGTGTGTGCGTGTATATGTCTGTGTGTGTGCGTGTATATGTCTGTGTGTGTGTGCATGTGCATGTCTGTGTGTGCATGTCTGTGTGCATGTCTGTGTCTGTGTGTGTGTGTGCATGTCTGTGTGTGTGGGTGCGTGTGCATGTCTGTGTGTGTGTGCGTGTGCATGTCTGTGTGAGTGTGTGCATGTCTGTGCGTGTGCATGTCTGTGTGTGTGTGCGTGTGTATGTCTGTGTGTGTGTGCGTGTGTATGTCTGTGTGTGTGTGCGTGTGTATGTCTGTGTGTGTGCGTGTATATGTCTGTGTGTGTGTGCGTGTGCATGTCTGTGTGTGCATGTCTGTGTGCATGTCTGTGTCTGTGTGTGTGTGTGTGCGTGTGCATGTCTGTGTGTGTGTGCGTGTGCATGTCTGTGTGTGTGTGTGTGCATGTCTGTGTGTGGGTGTGCGTGTGCATGTGTGTGTGTGTGTGTGCGTGTGCATGTCTGTGTGTGAGCGCGTGTGCATGTCTGTGTGTGTGTGCGTGTGTATGTCTGTGTGTGTGTGTGTGTGTGCGTGCGTGTGCGTGCGCGCATCTGCGTGTGTGCGCGCGTCTGCATGTGTGTGCGCGTCTGCATGTGTGTGCGCGTCTGCGTGTGTGTGTGTGTGTGTGTGTGCGCGTCTGCGCGTCTGCGTGTGTGCGTCTGTGTGTGCGTGTGCGTGTATCATTCATTCCTGTTTCTCTAACATAAATGCTTTTCTCCTCTATCTCTACACCTCTCATCCCTGTTCCCTTCTCTCCCTCTCATCCCTTCTCTCCCTCTCATCCCTTCTCTCCCTCTCATCCCTTCTCTCCCTCTCATCCCTTCTCTCCCTCTCATCCCTTCTCTCTCTCATCGCTGTTCTCTCACTCATAAGTATTTTCTTCTACGTGGTGAGCCAAGCTGATTTTATAAGAAGCTTTTGAGAAGCTGACTCTTCTGGATCACTGACTCCAGATCAGTCAAAGACAAAATATTTCATTTGAGAAGCTGCTGCTGTAGGCAGGATGGCTGACTTGAGATCAGTGAATGGAAAGAGGTTTCATCCTCCGCTCTCTGACAACAAAGACAGAGGGAAACAACTTGTGCCATATATACTCCTCTCGGTCTCTGATGGGGACAAGGAGAGATGGCACTCCACGAGGTGTGTGTGTGACAGGGATCTGGCTTTCAAAGAGCTACAGACATCAGGAGTATGTGTGTCACTGAAGAGCTTTGAATGGTGAAGAGGAGAAAGGGATGAGAGAGAGAGAACAGGGATGAGAGAGAGAGAACAGGGATGAGAGAGAGTCAATGCTTAGTGAGATGTCACTCTTTACAGCCAAGCCCCCCCCCCCCAACATTTCCCCTTTCTCATATCCATCTACGTTCTAGCTCATTTAGTCCACTGTGAATAAATTAACACATGCTAAGGTAGGTTAATTACAAGACATTTCCCTGAGGGGAAATACATACATCTGAACTACACACACAACAATCTTGATTAAATGCATGTACACGCACACACAATCATAATGACAATCTCAATCAGGTAAACACATGATCATAATGACAATCTCAATCAGGTAAACACATGATCATAATGACAATCTCAATCAGGTAAACACATGATCATAATGACAATCTCAATCAGGTAAACACATGCTCATAATGACAATCTCAATCAGGTAAACACATGCTCATAATGACAATCTCAATCAGGTAAACACATGATCATAATGACAATCTCAATCAGGTAAACACATGATCATAATCACAATCTCAATCAGGTAAACACGTGCTCATAATGACAATCTCAATCAGGTAAACACATGATCATAATGACAATCTCAATCAGGTAAACACATGATCATAATGACAATCTCAATCAGGTAAACACTAGAGAAACACATGTACGGTACATTAATAACGTGAAATAATGGACCCAGAAACCCACAATGTAACAACTTCACTTATACAATCACACACACACACACACACACCAAATCAACATCGAACCATCCATCTTCTCCCAATTTTCCACACGCACCTCGTGTCTCTCTCTCCATCTCTGTATCTGTCTGACTGTCTGTGTGTGTGTGACCTTTGCGTTTGAGCCCTCATTGATTACGGTTGGAGCTGTCAATCGATCCCTCCGTCTGTCTGAGGGAAGATAAAACGCTCCTGTCCGTGCTATGGACACCCCGGTTGCCATGTCTGGCTAGACATAGATTGGGGCTGCAGAATAGATCTGGCAACCCAGCGGTTCTTATCTGAACCCTTCATACCACAGCAAGAAACTATGATGGCTGATGTTGTGGGCAAATACACACAGGCACACACAGGCAAGCAAGCACACACACACACACACACACACACACACACACACACACACACACACACACACACACACACACACACACACACACACACACACACACACACACACACACACACACACACACACACACACACACCTCAACCCACTTCATATTCTTAACAGAAAACACACAGGCACACACACACAAACACACACACACACACACGCACACACACACAGCGGGCTATTGTGAATGATGCAGTGGGTTAACACGTCTAAGCAGATGTCATCTGAAAAAAATGCAGCTCTGCTGATTGTGAGTGAGTGCATACTCGGAGTAACGATACGATACGCTCTCCCCACCCTGCCTCGCAAACACACGTGAAGATACTAGATGTGGCACAGAAACTGGCAGGCAAATATAGAGCACAAGTAGTTCGGTACGAGGGAAGTGAATGGAGTCGGTTTGTCTGTAGTTCAGGGTCTCATTCTCTCTCTCTTTCTCAAAATGTTCTCTCTCTCTCTGTCGCCATTTGCACTCTTTCTTGGCTCCCCCCCCACCCATGAGAAGAGGAAGTGAAAACAGCATTAATACACCTGAGTGAATGGGGGTCCCAAGGACGTAGGAGAGAATCTACAGTACAGCAATCTAATAATGTCTACTCTTTCCTGAGGAGTTTTACACAGAGCTCATGTTTGGGTTGGCAAGGCCATGTGTGTGTGTGTGTGTGTGTGTGTGTGTGTGTGTCCGAATGACTGTGTGTTAAGAGATCTCCTGAACTCCTGAATCCACTCCTTCTCTCCCTCATAGTGTTGTGTGTGCTTAAGAAAACAACCCCAGGGAGATTCCACTTCTACGTGATACACACGCTGGGCTTGGCTGGCGTTGATGACCTCGTCACGTATTCACGAGTCCTAACCTCAAACAAGCCCAAATGAAAACATAAGAACTAGCTGGATCGCCGGTCACTGCACATCTGGCAATAACAATAACCTCGGGCCAAATCAACAGCAGCAGAGGAGATACAGACAGCAAGCAACAACCCCCACCCCCCCCCCCCCCCCCCACACACACACCACAATTCTCCCCGCTCACCGATGATGTAGTAGTCAGCGTTGGTCTTGAACTCGTGTCCCCACAGGTTAGGAGAGTACTCCTGGAACTTGATGGTGAACCTCATGTCATTGTTGGGCTTGTCACAGGTGAGCAGCAGGTTGGGCGCGCCCGTCACCTCACACCTGTCCGCCTGCTCACGGGACGACACCAGGTACAGCTTGTAGAACTCGTACTCGGCGGGGGCCCGCTGGCTGGGGGGGTCCGACGACGGACAGATGAGATCCAGACGATCCCCAATCTGAGGGTAGAGGACGTAGCCCTTATCGTCCAAAAACCTAGAGGGAGACAGAGGGAGAGAAGGAGAGAGAAAGCGAGAGAGAAAGAGGGAGCGAAGGAGAGAGAAAGAGGGAGCGAAGGAGAGAGAAAGCAGAGAGAGAAAGAGGGAGCGAAGGAGAGAGAAAGAGGGAGCGAAGGAGAGAGAAAGCAGAGAGAGAAAGCGAGAGAGAAGGAGAGAGAAAGCGAGAGAGGAGAGAGAAAGCGAGAGAGAAGGAGAGAATGCAAGAGAGAAAGCGAGAGAGGAGAGAGGAGAGAGAAAGCGAGAGGAGAGAGAAAGATAGAGGTAGAAATTAAAACGAGAGGTTAGTGTCACTTGTAAAGACTAATCAACATAACCTATATAGTAAGTGTTTCTCCGTCTTCGTTCGTTGAAGGCAGTTTTTTTTGTCCACTTTTTTTTGTCACGCAGAAACGCAAACCCCTCACCTCCCTACTCATCCAACAGTCCTTGGAAATGACTCTGTTAAACCTCTCACCTCCCTACTCATCCAACAGTCCTTGGAAATGACTCTGTTAAACCTCTCACCTCCCTACTCATCCAACAGTCCTTGGAAATGACTCTGTTAAACCTCTCACCTCCCTACTCATCCAACAGTCCTTGGAAATGACTCTGTTAAACCCCTCACCTCCCTACTCATCCAACAGTCCTTGGAAATGACTCTGTTAAACCCCTCACCTCCCTACTCATCCAACAGTCCTTGGAAATGACTCTGTTAAACCCCTCACCTCCCTACTCATCCAACAGTCCTTGGAAATGACTCTGTTAAACCTCTCACCTCCCTACTCATCCAACAGTCCTTGGAAATGACTCTGTTAAACCCCTCACCTCCCTACTCATCCAACAGTCCTTGGAAATGACTCTGTTAAACCCCTCACCTCCCTACTCATCCAACAGTCCTTGGAAATGACTGTTAAACCCCTCACCTCCCTACTCATCCAACAGTCCTTGGAAATGACTCTGTTAAACCTCTCACCTCCCTACTCATCCAACAGTCCTTGGAAATGACTCTGTTAAACCTCTCACCTCCCTACTCATCCAACAGTCCTTGGAAATGACTCTGTTAAACCTCTCACCTCCCTACTCATCCAACAGTCCTTGGAAATGACTCTGTTAAACCCCTCACCTCCCTACTCATCCAACAGTCCTTGGAAATGACTCTGTTAAACCCCTCACCTCCCTACTCATCCAACAGTCCTTGGAAATGACTCTGTTAAACCCCTCACCTCCCTACTCATCCAACAGTCCTTGGAAATGACTCTGTTAAACCTCTCACCTCCCTACTCATCCAACAGTCCTTGGAAATGACTCTGTTAAACCCTCACCTCCCTACTCATCCAACAGTCCTTGGAAATGACTCTGTT